>NC_142803.1:18069522-18276092 GCF_049724085.1 Artemia sp. Qi Xiang Cuo
TTTTTTTTCACTAGGCTTGCAAGCCCTCTCCTGCTACACCAGTCAAATTCATTTCAAGTCACTTACTTCAATTAGTTCTCCTTTTTCCAACCCTTTTTGGACGTCAGCCAGAGAAAAATATGGTTCAAAAAATTGGTTGTTTTTTTTTGGCCGTGCACGTCGTTTAGTCGACCCAGTTCCTCCTGAGCTACTACTAGGTTCACTGCTAATAGGTACTGGGTCTTTGGGAGTCTTTGGAGTACCAAAAGGAGTGGGACCTTTTTTTGTTTTTATTGGTCTCAAGGGAGTTTGACGACTACCTTCTTGGACTGGGGTCAAACTTGAAGCTCTAAAAGTAAATAACTCCATGTCAAGACATAATCAATAAAAAAAAAAATCAATCTAAGCGTTTCAGTCTTTAAAAGCGCCTACATGGCTTATGCATCATATGATCAGGATACTTATTTTATTATTATTAAATTATATTAATATTAGTATTAATATAATATAATATATATATTTATATAATATAATATATAATATATAATATAATATATAATATAATATATATGTTATTATTATTAATATTATATTATTATTACATATGATCAGGAAATTATTTGATCAATTTTATCAGAATTCCCTTTTTGCAGCTTATGGACCCCCCCTCCTCTCGAAATAAATTCGCGCCAAATGCTAGAGGCTGCTTCAAGTTTGTAAAAATAGAGTATTTTACATCTAAAGTGTTTTTACAGGTACATTTATTGGTTTTACTAAAGTATCAATGGTTCTTTGGCAGAATGCTCAACTTGCCACACATACGGCCCGAACTAGATACCCAGTCGGTGTATATCCGATTTAGCCTCATTCTCTACAAGTGTCTGTTTTCATGAATACTCACCTTCCATCGGTTAATTTTTTTCGACAGAAAAGTGGCAATTCATGGAAAAGATCAATCAAGAAAACGGTTCTCCATCTCCATTCGTTTTTTCCTTGGAGTTTGGCTCCAATTTTAGGGACGGAATATTTTAAAAAGTGATCTAACGGTTAGAAACATTTTTTAATTTTTGAAGCTTTATTTTTATTAAAAAGAAGTAGAGAACCCAGTTAGTAAATGGAAATAATTAATAAAGTATTAATTAATTAATAAATCAAAAATGAACTAAAAAATAATGAAATAATAATTAAAATGATTATTAAATAATAAAATTATTTAAATAACATATTAATTAATAATTAAATAGTAATTACTTTAAATAGTTAAATAGTAATTATATTAAATAGGTATAAATATTCCGGTCGGGGCCCAGTCCCGACCAAAACTTTTATTTTAGTGGAAATGAATATCTTCTTCTTTTCCTGGACAACTATGTAAACTCCTCTTGCAATATACCGGTATAATATACCGGTGCTAATATAGCGGTGCTAATATACCGGTGCAATATACCGATGCAATACCGATGCAATATACCGGTGCTAAGCAAATTGTTATAAATAGCAATTGCCTTACAAACTGGCAACAAAAATCGAAAAATCTTTTAACACTTCAGATACCAATGGCCATATACAGAAAAGCATTACATATACGCAAAAAAGTGCAAAACAAATAAAACTTTGCAGAAACAGCTGGTCACGGTTATTAAAAGAGTAAAATTGTGTTTGGAAAAAAATCTATGAAACTTGGCTTATTTTCTTCTCGAATAAATTAGAAGAGAAAAACTGACTATTACCATTTAAGTCATGCCTCATCATAGTCAGTAGAATAGCGTTAACTTAGTTCCGACCGACAATTTTCACGTACATTTTTTCTCCGGTCTCGTCATACGAAACCGAAGAGCGTAAAAAGGGGATGAATTGATTGTGAATTGAAAGTTATTAAGCTATTTTGAAAGACCAAAACTGACCGGATGGTAACAAACTATCCTTTCAAGACTCTGGGTCTTGAAAGATGCCAGATTCAGTGCAACTGGGCATCGAGTTGTAAGACCCAAGACAAAGGCAAAAACGTTGCGAGACCAGACAAAGAGCGAAAATAAGGAATGCCAATTAGCTTTTGTATCCACTGTGGCCACGGGGGGGGGGGCGTTAGCTCAGCATGATGTTATCTTTCCTTTGCTGCGATTTTATTGTTGACTTTTTATGCACACAAGCGCTCAAATTATGCAAATTATTTATAATTTGCATAATTTGCCCATTCAATGAATAGCCCATTCAAAGACCATGCACAAAAGGTCACCAAACTGTGCAAATAGCCCATTCAAATACCATGCACAAAAGGACACCAAACTGTGCAAATAGCCCATTCAAAGACCATGCACAAAAGGACACCAAACTGTGCAAATAGCCCATTCAAAGACCATGCACAAAAGGACACCAAACTGTGCAAATAGCCCATTCAAAGACCATGCACAAAAGGACACCAAACTGTGCAAATAGCCCATTCAAAGACCATGCACAAAAGGACACCAAACTGTGCAAATAGCCCATTGAAACCAGAGACTTCTTAAAATTGAAGCATGAATATCCTAAATCAAAACCTAGTAAGCACATAATTGCTTCCAAATTTGACCACAGTTAGCGTGGATTGATAATACGAGTCGTTGATAAGAAATGAGAGGCTAATGTTGGGGAGCTTAGGTTCAAGATCAAAACACGATAAACGTATTAAGATTTCCACCAAACATACAGTAGCAGTTCTGGTCTATCTTGCTCCCGGGGCAAAATTTTGATTAGCGCCCTCTCCCCGCCAGTTTCCTACATATTTCAAGGCCAAATAATAAAAAAAAATTTCGTTTGTTAACAAAATCATATTCCATTTAGTAATTAATTAATACTTTGCTATTTGATTATTTATTAATTTGTTATTTAAATAATTTTATTATTTAATAATTATTTTAATCATTTTAATTATTATTTCATTATTTTTAATTCATTTTTGTTTTATTAATTAATTAATACTTTATTAATTATTTCCATTTATTAACATTTTTAATAAAAATAAAGTTTCCAAAATTAAAGTTTTAAAAATATTTAAAATTTTGCGTTCCTAAAATTTCAGCCCCCGGGGCAGCTGCTCCCTCTGTCCCTCCCCTAAAACTGCCTCTGAAAACATGGTATTTAAGGGGCATTGAAGTCCTTAGGAGTAAATTTCCCTTTTCCCTGCCAAAACAACGTAGAGATTAAATTATAACACTACACTAATTAGAAAGCATCCCAGTAGACACATGTATAAACAGAATTTCAATTTCGACAACAGAGAGATATCGTCATTTCATTGTGCAGTAATTTTTTTTCGTCATTTTAGCCAGTGATTCGCTAAACTTTGTTTAAATGTGTTTCTTTGTTTATTTATTTATTTAGACTGTGTTAAATGTAATTTTTCGTTTAAATATGTAGATCTTCAAGTGGCACTTGGTACTTCTGAGGGTCGCTGTTTTTATTTATATATTAATTTTCATTGATTTGCTAGAATTAGCTTCAAAATATCGCTATTTATCCTATATGAATTACTTACATAAATAAAACAAAATCTATCTGAGGTTGCTTTTTTATTATAACCATGAAAAAAAACCACAATAATGAAAAATAACAATAGAAAAAATCCAATGGAATTTTTTTTTAAATCAATATATTTGTGAAATACTTTTAACTACTTTTAAATTACTTTTAAATAATTTAAAAACTTTTTCTAAAAGAAGATAATGTTAATCAATTTTCTTTCTTCTTCCATTTCTTTCAAACATATAAAAAACGATTTGACTAAATAAAAGTTTGAACGTCAACTAAGGATTTAGTTTTCAGTAAAGCAGAAATGACACACTAGCGACACTAACCTTTTTGAAAGTTTGAGGACAAAAGCAGAGGGCAGCAACGAACGTATCAGAAGTTATTTCTGTTGATTTTAAGTTCTGTTGATTTTAAGATAATGTTAATCAATTTTCTTTATTATTCCATTTCTTTCAAACATATAAAAAACAATTTGACTAAATAAAAGTTTGAACGTCAACTAAGGATTTAGTTTTCAGTAAAGCAGAAATGACACACTAGCGACACTAACCTTTTTGAAAGTTTGAGGACAAAAGCAGAGGGCAGCAACGAACGTATCAGAAGTTATTTCTGTTGATTTTAAGTTTAACTTCATTGTTCATGGTAATTTCTGTTCGTTTTATGTTTGGTATCGTAGTTGATCAAATTATTGCTCGTTTTAATCTTTAAATTCAAAATGCTTTTCATGGAAAACATTATTTTTTTAAACAGACCTGTAGACTTTATATAATTTATACAAATAGGAACCATGTGTTCACACCTTCAACCGTCTATCAAGTGGAAGAGAACGTGGATTAAATTTCAATTATTACTAATAGACATCCAATCAAATAGATAATTTTTAATTACTAAATCTAAAGATCCAAAAGTAAATAGATTATATAGCGCAGGCCAGGGGAATAGATCTAATTAAAGAGCAAATATAGAAAAATATTAAATATGATAAAATATATATTAAATATAAAAACCTAAATTGAGTAGGCTAGACAAATATGAGACATAAAAGAATTTGAAATCTCTCTTTACGACTTTATTAGCTTCTTGGATTTTAATGAATATATTTTAATGAAACTTAGATTTTAATGAATTACATTAGAAATATTTATCAAGATAAATGAGAACCTTGTATACTTTGAATAATTAATACATTAAACATACATATTCAAATTATTAGATTAAATGGATCAAAGTAGGAGAATGGATCAAATTAAGACAAATGCGGCGCCTGAAAATCATTTTCCAAGTCTCTGCAGCCTTCCTGTTTTGTCGGCTGACCGTCTCAAAGACAAAAGGTCCATTAGCGAATTCTCCCAGGAGCTAGCCAGCATCGAGAGCTATTGAGAACCTATGGTTTGACTATAATGCAATGAAATTGTACGTCTTTTTTGTCGGCAAGCTAATAAATCAAAGCGGGTAGCACCACAAGGAACTCCCAAAGCTACAAAATTGGTTAAACGATGTTTTCTTTGAGCTATTTTAGCGTTTTCCTAGCAGATATTCTAAAAGAAATTCTAAGGACTATCCTTTAGGGACCTTTAGAAAGAAAATTTCTGCTCCGTTAAAAAAAAACACATACTTTCTAATGAAGTAAGTTTCATTAAAACTGAATGGTTTTACTAAGCTTTCTGGGTAAGTAGGGGGTCACCTTTTAGTTTCTTTCCTTTATTCGGATCCCTTATCTAAGCACTACAAGTTATGGCATGATAACTCAAACAATTTTAAATAATTTGCGGGTAGAAGCTAAAAAAAAGCATATAATGGACGACATAGGATGACCCATAAGGTACCGCATGGCCTTCAGGGGAATCATCAAAATACAGTAAATACAAGGCTTCTTGGCTTTGAAAGATTATGTCTAAAAAGAACATTTGGAACTAGTTGGGTTGATAGGATAATTAACAACCAAGATAGATAAAAAAAACGTCATATAACTCATATGGTAGTTACTCATACAGGGTGAGTAACATCAGGACTTCCATCAAGCAACTAAAAATTACTGATGAAGTCTGGCCAAGAAGGAGGCAATATTGGGGACATATGACTTGCATGGGGCAATAGTGACTCTTCACTGAGGCTTGGTGTTGAGCTTTTCCGGGTCTAAGAACCAGGGGAGGCAACGAAACATGCTTGGTGGTTATATAAAAATGAAGCCAGGATGCTGTAGACGTCCCTAAACGAATTATGGACTACTGTCCAAGAGCCTCTGACGTGAGAGGAACAAAGTAAGTTAGTAAGTAGCTAATGACAGTTAAAGCTGCACTTCTTTAATCCGTTAAGCTACACGTCTTTACTCCTTCGAGAGTGAATATTAAGAAATAAATTGGCATCTCAAAAAGAGGATTTCATCCTTGGACAAAACCAGCGTGAGACAATTTTTTATTTGAGTTCAAAGAAAATAATAAACTGAATAGAATTGTATTTCGGCACTTTAGTATTACTCTTAAAAGAACTAATAACTATTAGCGTCATCAACTTAAACCAGAGAAGTAAAACACCAATAACAACGCACAACAAGCAATATTGTGACACAGAGTACAATTTAAAAAGCACAAACAGCTACTATAGTCTACTATTCAATACTAGATGACGACTTTCATTTTAAGACTGACTATTCGATTTATCACATCTTGCATTCTCTCCGTAAATTGGCGACAAAGATCAACTACCCAAAGGGTGGAAAAGGAGAATGATGACAATACTGGCAAAGGAACTTTCTATAGAACAACTCTATTAGTTGATTGATAATGGCTAAAAAAAACTTCTCTAGGCGATTGAAAAGATGACACCAATGCAGTGCTGCTTTGGGAACAGTGGAGATCTGTCTTTGACCCTACCTAAATCATTTTCAATATTTTCATGCAAATTGTTGTTTTTTTAACATGCTCTTTCTTCGAAATTATTTCCTTAAAAAAATAATTATTATCCAACAGCCAAAATTTGCAATAATTTCCCAGTCCAGTTCCTTAGGTATTTGGCCTATGTAAAAAAAAAATCAAGGGTGGGATTTTTTTTGCAGTGAAATAATTGGATTAAAAAAATCAAGGTTAAGAATAACACTAAGAATAATACGTTCATGTTACATGTTTTTTTTTATCTCAACTTACAAAAGAAGAAAAATGAGACAGATTACCATTTGTAGGCTACCATTCAAGCGCATTTCCTGGGCAAAGCAGGAAGCACTTATGTTGAAATAGTGAATTCAATTTTTTTTTAACAGGATATCCAATATTAACTTACGCCCTGAGAATGCTAAGAAATTTTGTTTTTATTATTACTTCCTGAAATCCCTTCCATTGTTAAAAATGTCAAAAAAGCATCAACAGCAACCTATGTACAATAAATTATTGAACACACATAACACCTTCCCAAAAACCCAATTGTTATTGTAAATGACAAGAACCGTCAAGAAAGAGTAGAAATGACAAAAAAGCATGCTGAAGATAATGTTCGTGCTCATGGCCGTATCCATGGGGTTACCCGGTTTGACCCCCCCCCCAAAATAAAAATCTTTCTGACTCGTACAGAAGTAACAAAAATACATTTAGACAAATTTTTGTACACAAAAAACGTTGATAAATCACTAATCTTTATTGTAACCCCTTTCCCACGCAAAAAAAAATCCAGGATACGGCCCTGTTTATGCTTGCCCAAACCAAAAAGAAGAAAAGATGCTCTTAGTTTTAACTGTAAATTTTGATTATGCGTTCCAAGGTGCCAATCGGAAAAGGGTGGGGGGGCAATCGTCCCTTCTAGAGTCTGAAAAATTAAAAAAAAACAGAAATACCCCCCCCCCCCGTCCGCATAGATTTTGAAAATATCTTTTTACGTATCTTCATGAAAAAAATTAAGAAAGTACCCCCCTCGACAATTTTGTAATTGACACCCCTGCTGCATCTTGGCGAAATCCAAATTTGTTAAAATAACTAATTTGGAAAAAGTTTGAAAAGGAGGAAATGCATGACGTCCTAAAAGGCGGATGTAAAGAAGATACCAAATGAAACATTTAAAGGGAGTGGGAAAAGGAAGGAAGGGAGTATATCGGGAACCTCTACATACAGCAGGGTGGAGGAGGATCGCGCAGACCGAGGCCATACCTAGAGGGGGAAGGGGGTAGGGGGTTTGAACCCCCCCCCCCAACGAAATGTTTGTTTGACTCGTAAAAACGAAACAAAAATGGATATAAACAAGTTTTGTATGCGTTTTTTTGTGTACCCCCCCCCCCGAAAAAAAATCTTCGAGTAAAACCACCTCCGAAAAAAATCCTGAATACGGCCTTGGCGCAGACCTAAAGCGGATCAGTAATGGAATAAGTTGTTAGTAGTTATAACAGTTGTTCTCAAAAACAATTCTCTCAAAAAGCTCAATAAGATGAGAATTTGTGGAATAAACAATTAATTTTTTTTGTTTATTCTTCTGATATATTCTATTTGTATTAAAAAAATACAAAGAAAAGTGAATAGAGTTGCAGTAGAAAACAACAGATGTATTATCTTATTTACTGCAACTGGACAATCATTTCCCTCAAATAAATGTATAATCATTTCCCTCCTAAATTAATTCAGTGACCGAAGTTAATTGTGCAACCATTCTGTCATAACATTTTATACGGATTAAAAATGTTGTAATCTACTGACCTAGTTTCTGGACATTTATTTACACTATACAAAAATAGATTTGTGCTAATTTCAATTTTGCGTAACCATAATTGACAAGCAGAAGAGGGGCAGTAAACCCGTGGCAAGTGCCGTTGTACCTGCCGGGAGAGTCTCCCTTAAATTGCGGGGATAAGGTAACGGGGGCTGACGCTTCCCTTGTCTTTTGGGGTGATATTTTTTTTCAAGCCAACGATGTCTCCAAAAGTGTGCCCTAACTGTGAACGTTCTTTGGGGAAAGGCACGCTGTTGCAATGCACTAAGTGTTCCAATTTGTTTCATCCCTCTTGTTCAGGGATCACCGTTTCCGATAGAAAGAATACTCCTAACTGGACCTGTTCTATTTGCAAAGCCGCTACCGAATTTTCTAGTGACCCAATAGAGAGTGAGCACCCAAATTCTTCAATAAATATGCTGACGCCACTGAATGCCGTAACCCCTGCGTCTCAAGACCCTCTCTTGGCTGTTAGCCAGGAAGCACCTGTGATTAACGATTCGACTGATAATCATTGCCCAAATGAACAGGTAAAGCGGAATAATTTTGCCTGCGATGATTCTTCTGATTCATTCTGTGATTTTTCAAAAACCTTCGTAATTGCAGATGGGATTTCTCATGTGATTGTGAACTTTGCCCTGTTTTTTATTTGCGATGCATTTGCGAATGGTATTCCAGAAACGGAGCTTATTGAAACTGTGGCGAACTTTTACAGCCTTGATGCTTTGGTGAATGCGAAAAATCTGCTTTGGAAATTTTCTGGAATTCCTATAAAGAGAGTAACGAGACGTGGCAACGCTGCGGAACTTGCTACAGCAAAAGATATTATGAAGATGGTCACGGATCTTGACCAGAAAGGTTTCAAATGGCCTGTATTAGTGCCTCGCTCATTCAGAGATTGCCCTTTATTAAAATCTGATTCCAATGTACGTTTGGATCGACTTGTTAGTGATTATGGCAGAAAGCTGGAGAAATCCATTACTTCTCTTGAAAGAATTGAACAAGACTTACAGTCCTCGCTGTCGAAGTGTTCAGCCAACTTGGGCTCCCCCTCCCCTCCCCTTTAAATTCACCTGATTGGCCTCCTCTCCCCATCAGCTCTGATTCAGTAGAGACTATTACTATCGCTAATCCGCCAGCCTCGTTACGTGACCCTGTTTCCAGGAAAAATGAATTGGACAAATTCGGCTCGGGCTGTATCAAGCAAATAAAAAAGACCAATGATTTGATTTTTATCACTGTGGCGGCTGAATCTGGGAAAAAGTTTTCTTGTGATCTAAAGGATTCCTTCCCTGATTGTCTTATCAATACTAGAAAGCCTAAGTTTTTCGGAATAATCCGTGGTGTGGATATCGAGTTCGACATTGAAGCTCTAGCAGCCACTTTGCCTGGGATTCTGGAGTTTAGGCGCCTTGGAATGTCGAGAACAGTAAAGGTGTCGTTTGAGTCCGAAGCATTTTTAAAATATTATATCGTCCATGGGATTAAGTTCGGTTATGAGCTCTACAGAGTTGAGAAAGACAAGGTGCTTCCAAAACGATGTTTCGCATGTCAAAGTCCCTCTCACACCGAAAAAAACTGTGATTCTACTACTCTGAAGTGTGCTCTTTGCAGTGGAAATCATAGATCAACGAAGAATACTCCATGTACTAACCCCATTTGTTGTGCAAATTGCAACTCAACTAACCACCCGTCTTACAGTTTCAGTTGCCCTGCTATGAAAAAGCTTTTTAAATGAATATTGGTTCTACGATTACGTCCTTTAATTCGAATGGAGTCATTGGCAAATTTGCAGTGCTGAATGAATTTGTTTCTGAAAATAGTTCAATACTATGTTTGCAAGAGCATCATTTGTTGGACCATTCTTTGAATATGTTAAGATCCCTTTCAAGTCTACATGATATATTTACCGTTCCTGCGAGGCCTACCGGAGGCCGCCCTGCGGGTGGCATTGCTACATTTGTTCCTAAAGAATTTAGTGCTATTTTATCTTGTGCTGATGAGTCTTTTCTTGCCTGCAAACTTTTTGATTGTGTTTTGGTCAATTGCTATTTGCAATAGATTCTCGTTTTTTTTTTTTTTTTTTTTCTCTTTTTATTTTTTTTTGGCACTTAGGACGACTTGGCGGAGGTCCTTGTCGAAATATTTGCTTATATTTTGTCATTTTCATGGTTTGCTGGCTGACAAAATCCTAGTTTTTTCACCCCTTTTTTGACTTTATTTTTCATTTTGTTATTTTCTCTCTTCTCTGAGTTTTCGTTTGGTATACCAATAAACGACAGAAAACTAAAAGCTGAGACATAATTTCCAGTAAATCTTAGAAAAACCATTTAACCTATCTCATTTTGTACCCGAGACAGAGATATTCAAAATATGACAAATTTCATAGATTTAAAAAATTTGACAAATTTTATAGTTAAACTACAGATTCTCAATAGTAGTACAGGCAAATGGAGGTTTGACCCGAAACAAATTGCAACAGAAATGATTCTTACACCATCTTGTAGCGAAAAAAAAACTGTACAACATATCCATTTTCGCATATTCTGAGTCGACGCAAAATAACCGTTTTTTGGCTTTTAATGCGATTTTTTTTTACGTTTTCCGAAAAATAGTATCCGACCGTTTTTCTTGAAATGAAGTATGATTCTGATGCAGAATGACAAGCTGAGACAGAAAATGAAGTCAGATTGGGTGTCTGGTGCAAAACAAAAGTTTCACTACCATCAATATGCGTTGCGGTAATTTTTGTAAAGACAATCAATCGGCACTTGTTATTCAACAAATGATCGGTTGTTCGTAAAAATACCTGAGCTAGGCACTAGTATAAGACACTTCGAAGGCTACGTAATGCAATAAAAATGAAAATCGTCACATTCATCACTCGGTGTTTTAATGATTTCAAAGTTTATTCCCAAGATTTGACTGAGAAATTAATTAGACGAAGTCCTCCCAATTTACTCCCGTCGTAACCTTTGACCAACCCTTGAGGTGGAAAGCCATGAAAATGGTCGAAGCGGCTTCACCAGGAAGTGCACTTTCAAGTCATCCTGAAAATTGGCGGATTCCATACCATGATGAGTTTTCTTGGAGCAATGGGTTACATCATGGATGGGTCTGGACTCAGAGAGATTCTTGAACACGTGTATGCGCCCAATACTGTTCCCCACCTTCTCAGCGGAAAAGCGATCGCTAGAGCAGTACGTGGACATTTACTTATTGACGCTGCGCTACACGTCATTCTGCTTTCTGAGGTTTTTGCCGACAACCAAGCTAGTGTTGATGAGCCAAGACTACAATCTGCAGAAATTGTGAAACTCAGAAACCTATACGAGAAATTGATGAATAAGGAAGTAGTTGCTGAGGTTGAAGGCAGTCTTTCCTTAGAAAAAATCCAAGAATTCATCAGCAGCAAGAGAAAAGAACTGCTCCAGTGTCGAACATCAAAGCTTTGGTTCCAGTATTTGGAAATGGTTGCGATTCTACGAAACTTTGTAAAAGGAGAACGAACTGGGTCATGGGAGCTCCATTTGAAGTCTACCTCAGACAAGTTACCTTACCTGGCGGCTGCAGGACACAACCACTATACGAAATCATGCCATCTCTACCTCCAGCGAATAGACAAGCTCCAAGATACCCATCCTACGGTCTACCAGGCTTTCCAGAGTGGCATGCATGTAGTAAGACGATCTGATAGATTCTGGGCTGGACTCTCCACAGATCTTGTCATTAAACAGGAGCTTATGCGCTCTCTTAAAACCTCTGGTGGCCTTACCAACGGCAGCAGCATGACAGAGGCTCAGAAGTCCTTATGGGTTTTGTCACGACCAGTCTGCTCTACAGTAAGCCTTCTGATGGAACGTATCTCACAAATTCTGTACGTTACAAGCGATCAGCACAAGGAGATGTCAGAGCCGATGCAACTGAGAGACTGCAAAGATACGCAGACGATTATCGAGTTTCTGGAAAGGGGTTCACCATTGGAGGGAGAAGTTCAGTTAAGAAGCATAGCAAATGGTCTAACTGCCTATCAGTCTGCCAACGTTGAATCTCCCAAAGATGTTGGCCTAAAAGTCATTGACGCCATGTCTGGACAGCTGGTCTCTGACTTTGTGTTTCGACGAAAACAACAGGCAATCCAGATGACCACCAAGCAAAGTCCAAGCGGAGACTGCAAACGACTAGACCCGACTCTTCTTTTTCAGAGGTTTATCATTATTGCGAAAAGGATCAATCTTACGGAAACTGAGTACTTTCATCACGAACTGTGTTCCTACCCAGCATCACTTTTTGACAACTCCTGCATGCTCCGGACTGCGAACAAACCAGAACTTGCGAAGGCCATAGCCCAGGCGTGCAACCTTGAGTTGAATTCATTTCCCCGCCTCGAAGGCACTCGATATATCCTAGACGGAGGAGCTCTGCTGCACAGGATTCCATGGACAAAAAATTAAATATACCTGGAGATTCTAGACCATTATGCAACTTACGTGACAGGAAAGTACGCTTCTGCCACTATCGTTTTCAACGGCTACGATGGTGGGGCTTCCATAAAAGATATGGCTCACTCGCAGAGGAGTCATACATTTGGCCGTGAGATCTTCTTCACAGCAGATATGCAGCTCAAGGTGAAGAAAAAAGAGTTCTTATCTTGCAAGAAAAACAAAGCCAGGTTTATCTGCGCTTTGGCTGATCATCTCCGTGCAATGGGTGTCTCTGTCTCCCAGGCATCAGGTGACGATTGTGGAAGCTGCTGTTGCCTCTTCACGGTATCACGACACTGCTGTAGTTGGGGACGACACCGATCTATTGGTTCTCTTATACTACCACTGTGACTTGTCAAGCAAGAAACTATTCTTCGCATCTGAGCCAAAGTCGAATAAAGCTCCCCGAATATGGGACATACACACCCTGAAAGAGAAGCTGGGACAAGATACTTGTCATCTGATCCTTTTTGCTCACGCCCTGTTAGGCTGTGACTCTACTTCACGAATCCACGGTGTGGGAAACGGTCTTGCACTCAAGAGGCTGATAGAAGACAATGATTTCCGAACATCAGCTGCAGTGTTCATGCAGAATTCCGCTTCGAAGGAGGAAATCAAGACCGCTGGTGAAGACGCCCTGCTGATCATATACGGTTCGTCGAAATGAGGGAACTTGAACAAACTCCGCAGATAAGTTTTAGAAAAGAAAATGAAAACGGCAAACTCTTTTGTTAACTTAGAATATCTGCTACCAACTTCTGATGCAGCCAAGTTTCATAGCTATAGAGTTTTTTTTTTTTTAAATTTCAGGTATGGACCGGAGAGCCTGATCCGGATCTGAAAGCCGAGGAATGAGAATGGAAGAATAAAGATGACTCCTTGTATTCATTAACCACTAACCTCCCATCAGCCCCGCGTATGCTCCTAAAGATCGTGAAGTGCTCCTGTCGTGTACAGTGTAGTTCAGCGAGGTGTAGCTGCTTTAAAAACGGCTTAGTTTGTACTTCAGCATGGAGAACCTGCAAGGGAGCAATGTGTTCCAACTCCCCAAAAATCAACAGCAACAATGATGAAGAGAACCTAGAACCCTAGTCGTTAATCCATTCCAAATGAAGAAGTTGCGAAACTAGTCGGGATCTGATTCTCTATTTTGTATTTTCTATAAGATTGATTCTATTTAATAGACTGTTAAGATTAGACACTATGGGTTGACCCTAAATAGTATACGAAGAGTGTTTTAAGTGTGATTTACGATACTGACCGCTGAAAACTAGTTCAGTTCGTAATTCACTTTCCCTAATTATTTTCTAAAAAAAATGTAGATCATTCTTTAATGATTACGATTTTTTTTTCTGGTTCAGTGAACAACCTATTTGATTCTACTTTCGGTCTCAGGTCGTGATTCTACTTCAGAACCACAATTCCATTCAAGAAAATCGGGCTACAACGAAAATTGGATTTTTTAGGCGAAAAAATACAGTTACTTTTTGTATAGTGCTTCTTACGCTAAATCCGACTTCGTTTTCGGTCTCGCCATGTTATTTTGGGTTAGAATCATACTTCAGTTCAAGAAAAACCGATATCCACGAAAATTGCGATTTTTATTCGAATAACGGAAAAAAATAACATTAAAAGCCAAAAAAAAACGGTTATTTTGCGTCGACTCAGAATATGCGAAAATGGATATGTTGTTCAGTTTTTTTTTCTCTACAAGATGGTGTAAAAATCATTTCTGTTGCAATTTGTTTCGGGTCGACCTCTTTTTGGAGCTCATTTTCCTGTACTATAGCACTCGATAATGGTTAGTCCCCTAGGAGAATTCGTTAACGGGCCTTTTGTCTTTGAGACGGTCAGCCGACAAGACAGGAAGGCTGGTGAGACTCGGAAAATGATTTTAAGATGCCACATGGCCTTAAATAGAAATGAATTATCGCAATGAACGATAGCGTAAAAGGAAACTACAAAACTATCACACTATTTTAACTTGCCCACTCATCCCTTACTCCCTCGAACCTTTTGAGCAAAACCATCGCGAATACTTTGGTGATCATATCCATCGGTAACAATCTCGAAAGTTACGGCTGTCACATTTGCCCCCCTTTTTAAATACTGGAATTATTACTGATACCTTTCACATTTAGTATCTCTCAAACTGAAGGTGGTGCGATGTCGATCTCATTTGGTGGTTTTTCAGCTGTTGGTGGCAGCATCATTGCTGTATCTTGCCATTTGGGTTTGTATTAAGCAGGTGTTTACAGTGATTCTTCCAGTGATCAAGTTTACGTTGAACGTCATGAATCATTTTACCTTGAGTGTCTTTTAAGAGACCAGCAATAGATGACTTTTTCCCCGTTATTTCTTTGAGCGTTGTGTATAAACTTCTCGGTGTTATTTCTGCCTGCTTTTTCCGTATCTAAAGTAACCTCATCCCAGAATTGTTGGTGGCCCTGAGGTAAGCTGGTTTTAACCTGTTTACGAAATGAATTCTTTACTGCGGTTGATGCACTTGATTTTGTCGTCTAGCCTCAATTAGCTTTACAATTTTCTCTGAGCCATGATTTTTTCTCCGCTTTGCAAGAGAATAGCCGATGATTTCAGCGGCCACTTTTTCAGTAGTGTCCCGAAATTGTTTCCATAGGGTGGTAGAATCTTCATCACAGTCTGTCAGGCTTGCGAACTGGTTCCGTAACTTCAGGCAGAAGTCTTCTTTCACTGTTTGAATTGTCAGTTTCTCCACGTCTAACTTCTTTTTCGGCGGCTTTCTCTTCCTCACGCACAACTTCATGAGTATCTTTGCATCTACAAGTGTATGATCACTTCCAGAATTGGATCCCCTGCACGCTCCTCTGTAAGCTCGAGAATCGATGACTGAGGAGCGTCATGGATCAATATATGGTCAATTTGAGCAGCTGCAGAGCCACCGTTTGAGCGCCAAGTTATCCTTTGAGAGGTTTGTGTTGGAACATGGTTTTGGTGATGGTAAGCTTATGATGGCCAACTGTAGTGGAAATACAGATTCATTATCTAAACCTCAGGATAGACCATCCCCGCTACTCTCGACGCGAATCTGGAAGATAATTTATGCAAGAAGTACTTGCGTCTTCAAAGCATTATATCTACATAAAGACATGTTCCTTAATCTAACCCCCCCCCCCAACCCTAATAAAGTACGATCTGCTCAGGAGTTTAAGTCTGCCCGGGAGATGGGGGGGGGGGTGGAATATAGAAAGTAAACTTTATGAGGGTCATAGAAATGACCCTCATAGAATGATTTATGGAGGTTTCTTCGGGAAAACCTTGTTCAGAGAGGATCCCCTCTCACTGAAAGTTATAGAGTTTGAGTAAAAATTACGTCTTAAAACTTTAGGTACTTTCAACTAAAACATCGACAGTATGTAACATCAATAGACTGGATGATTTTTTATAGCAGAGTTTATCCAAGTTTATTCCCAACTGCATATAAGTTTTTCCCAAGTTTATTTTCAAGAATATGCAAGTTTATTCTTAAGTTTCTCCGAAGTTTATTCCCAAGCTTATCCTTTAAAGCAGATACGAAATGA
Source organism: Artemia sp. Qi Xiang Cuo (assembly GCF_049724085.1). Taxonomy (NCBI): domain Eukaryota; kingdom Metazoa; phylum Arthropoda; class Branchiopoda; order Anostraca; family Artemiidae; genus Artemia; species Artemia sp. Qi Xiang Cuo. Next base: position 18,085,739 of record NC_142803.1, read on the forward strand.
AGATAAATTAAGAGAACTTAACTCAATACAAAAAAAAACGTCATAGTCAACGCTTTAGTGTCGTTTGTGAAAGCAAGAAATGAATTTCATGAACATTCTAACACCCTCCCCTACCAGGATCGTCGTCGAACGAATGAGCGTAGAAAGATGAAGAATGGCTAACTCGATTGCAAAATGTATTTTATAAAGGGGGTAAAAATAGCAGAAAGTAGCAAGCCCCCCTCGACACTCCTAAATTCTCCTCAGCCTGAATGGTTTCATATCAAGAATGTAAATTTGGTCAGAACGGTCGAAAGGTCAAAAATTAAAGCTATGGGGACAACTCGTTAAGCGTATCTAAAGGAAAAGGGCCGTATCCGGGGGGTACCAGGTTTGTTTGTACACGGTACCCAGTTTACGGTACCAGTTAACAGTCACACGGTATCCGGTTTGTAACAAAAATACATTGAAACAGACTTTTGTTGCGTTTAATAAAGTTCTTTTATACCCCCAAGTTCCCCGAACAAAATCTTAGATACCATTCTGCACCGTTATAAGGAACCCAAATTTTGTAAATAGTTTTTTTCATTTTTGCAAAAGGCGAGACTTCCTAATATCTATGACAATAGAAAAGACACGTATTACATCTTGCTGGAATAGGCACCATTAAAAGGTTTCCAATTTGCATGATTAAAGCGCTAAAAGGGCCCTTGCGTTCATAAGCCCTCCAGTCCTCCCACCCACTCATTCGCTAATTTACATATTTTGTACCTCTTCCAACCTGCGATCATTCCAGTATTATTTAACTAATGCTCATAAACGACTACTTTTTAATCATTAAAAATCGTTAGGGTCAAAGTGCCCGTCATCTAAAGACCTTGGGAATATGTTTCAGTTAAGGGGCTGACTAATAGAATATACGATCGTAGAAACTTTGGGAAGGGCTCATTCGTTACAAATCCTAACTTCCAGTGCCCTTTTTCAAGGATCAAAATTGATTCGAAACTATCCTGAGCATGGAAGCATACTATTGCGTGGTTAGAATAATTTATCATGGGAGGGGGTAGTATGAGTGTTCTAGAAACTTTTTCAGACATAAATCACTGGTAGACACATAATTTTCGCTAATGGAGAAGAGACTCGGAAACACGAAATAAGTGCACTATGTGGCCCCAACTTTTTGTGAAGGGATTTTCTTACACAAATCTTGGAGGATTCTTCCTAATCTCTGTTCAAAATCAGGAAACAAAAATTCCCTTTCACTTTAAAAGAGACCATTTTCAATCAATTAAATAACTTTATTTCCACACAATCAAATATGATTGTAAATATTTAATCTTTCAAAAGAACAAAGTTCTGAATTTGCAACGCAAATTTCCGATAAAGGCAGAAATTGCTCATTAAATGTCGTAATTAATTTGCTTATCATAATCTTGAGGTGAACTGACAACTAAGTAAATATTAATAGAGTAAATTCAATATGGCATCATCAATTTATTGACAGAAATTTGTATTTAAGGAAATGAATTAAGCTAAGAGCGTTAGGCAGGAACGTAGCGATATCAAAACTCTCTTTCCGTCTCACATTACAAAAAATAAGGCGGTAAATTCATTAGAATTGAGTCAATTTTTAAATATTAAAAGAAAATCAAGAAAGATTTCTAAGGTTGCGCCAAAGAACTTCAATCACGCATATACGCATCAATCTGTTTATGTGGGAGCATACACTAAAAAAACACATGAACAAACAGAGCGTTGCATTAATTGAAGAAGTTCTATGAGAATTCCGAAAAATCCTAAATTCGTAAAAAAAATCCCGACTTTCAATCCCGAAATCGAAGGCACGATCCGAGGTATGCGCCAGGTTTTAACACAAACCCCTCCCCAGTGGCATCTGAAATATTTTTAAATAAAGGTCGATTATTTAATTATTGACCATTTGATTATATAATGGTGAACAAGAAATATTCCAAAACTGGATCCCCCTCCCTCCTCTCCCGGATCAAATCCGGGAGATTCAGCTAAATCTCCCGGAGAATTAGCCGGATCAAATCGTGTATTTCGCTTCACAAATTCTTTATATGTAACTTAAACGCAACCCCCAAAAAAGATTCACTTTTATAACCACTGAACCGTTCACCTATGAAAATACCTGTTTTGCTTAACTGTTTCAAACTCAATTTCATTCTGAAAATTGCTTGCTATTAACAGCCCTGTTGTTTTTTGTTCAATATGCCTATTTTTTGCCCGAGATGGAAAAAACAATATTGCCAATGAAAACACTTTTTGTTACCAAGCAAAATTGAAACTTAAGAAAGGAAATGAAAAAACACATTTTTATTTCTAATGGAACTAAAAGTTTTTTTTGCTATCAAGAAAAGTAAATGTTTGAAATAAAATAAAAAACCAATAAAGAGAAAAATCTCAGTGAAAAAAAAAACCAACAAACGAGACTGCGGCCAGTGGAGAGAAAATAAAACGAAAAATGTAAAACATTTTTGTTTTTTTTTTTCTGAGATTTATCTCTTTGTTGGTTTTTTGTCATGGCTGGCCAGTTCGGCTTAAGATCTTTCAAATAAAATAAAAACAATTCTCTAGTCACATTAAAAGCGCTTTTACCAGCAAGAAAAATTAAAATATTTGATTAGAAACAAAAAAAAACTTTTAACTCTGACGGCAATGTTTTTTTGCTGTTTTCTTTCTATCAAAAAAAATTGAAATGTTTGAAATGATATAAAACAACAAAGCACTTGTATTTCTAATGCTAGTATACGTTCATTTGCCCCGTGCCTATTTATAACCCCCATTTTTTCGCCCCATACCCCAAGATATCACGCCAAGCTTTCATTTAAAGTCTTAAAAAAAAGGAAATTTTTACTGGTAATTTTGTAGCGTTTGGTAAATATGAACGTAAAAGCTGTTCTTTATCTTCTTTTTGTTTATTATAAAGGTACCATTGTATCACTATTTTTAGATTTATAACAGAAGCCACTAGCGATTCAGTAACAGTTTTCAAATGCATTCTGCCACTGTTGTCAAATAAAGATATTTCGCTACCTACAATAGATATGCATTGATGTAGATGTTACCGTGACTGTCCGAAATCTGGTTAATGTGAACATTCACCGGTGAATGTCCAAAATTCTTTTTTTCTCTGATTGGATTCAATTAGCTTTGCGAGTCAGCTTTTTTAGTCTTATGCAAGCTGTGATGATAAACGTTAAAGTTAGGCTAGTTTAGTACCTTAGTAGTCAAAAAGCAAGAAGCATCGATAATCCAATACATATAAATACGAAAGTCTTGTTTAATTAGCTGAGAATCTAAAAGATGAATTTTTGCAAGGGTTGTTTTTTAAAACTTGATGTTTCATGTCTCGATAAACTCGATGCCCAGTTTTGGAGTGTGATATATATCAATAGTGAACTCAATACGTGTGTGGATAGTAAAACTTAATCATAATATCCACAAAAAATTATTTTGATTTAATAGGAAATTAATTAAAACGAACTTTCTTATGAAAAAAGCTTTTCAAATGAAAGTAAAGAGCTACATTTAACAAAAAATACGCAGAAATAAAGTCAAATAATCTTCCAAGCGTAAAACTATCAAATATCACCATCAATAAATAAATGAAACTTAAAACAAACATAAGTTACAATAAATGAGTCACGCTCAAGACGAGAAGAAACTAACCATGAGTACTGACACCCCCCCCCCTTGCCTTCTGAAGACCAGAACATAGTTTGCACTCAACTGAAATAAAAAAAAAATGAATGTGGATTAACAGCTTAATATACAAGTACTGATATCTATTCCTGGAAGCATTAATAATTTTTGATCTATTAAAGTTAAAAAGTGAAAACATTTAATATTTATTTTTGATTTCAGTTCTGAAGTTTGATTTCAGTTCTGAATATCTATTTCAGTTCTGAAGTTTGATTTCAGAAATTAACCATGAGTACTGACACTCCCCCCCCCCCCCTGCCTTCTGAAGATCAGAAAATAACCGACTGAAACTCAAAACGAGCAGAAACTAAGAGGAGTAGGGCTGACACCTCCCATGTCTTCTCAAGACCAGAACATAATTAACATTTTAATGAAAACAAAATATATTTTAAGGTTTTTATTCTTTTTCAACTTTAATAAATCCAAAACTATTGAGGCTTACAGGCATGAATATCAATATATAAATAAAATGCTATCTCAACAAGATAGCTATCTCAAAATTTTGATCAGATGTCTGCGGTGAAAAAAAGCCTGTGGGAGGTCTGTCTGTGGGGAAAAAGGAAGGGGGCTTGTTGGCCTTCAGATCACTTTTGACTCTTAAGAAGGGCACTAGAACTGTCAAATTTGAATCGAATGAGCCCCTTCCTAAGTCTCTACAACAACTCCTTCCAGAAGTGCCTTAGTACAAAAATTAAATGAATAAATAATACATTGTGCCTATTTTGCTCTTTACTTATGAATACATTATGACTATGATGAACACTGACGAACGACACAAGATGGCACAATTATCTTTTCTAGGATCTATATCAGAATCATGGTTCCATTGTATCATCTTATCAAGTATACTCTTTGAGGTGAGCACAAAGACTGCAATGCTACACTGTAAATAAAAATTAAATAATAAATTACCCTGCTTTAGGCGTTCCTCTATCCCCTTGTGAATTGGTCTTCTTCTTTGGAGTTCCGTCTTTACTTTCAGAAACAGCGCGTTGAGTTCTAGAATTACCTGCAGGGCTTTCCTTTGTCTCTGATCCTGCACGTTTAGTCCTCGGGGCCCTTACAGGAATCTCTCTCCCTTCTGAGGCTGAAAGGGGAGTTCTCGGGCTACTCGCTATACTTTCAGGTCTACTTCCAATAGAAGAGGAAGCTGATGCAGTGTTGCCAGACATGTTGATCTTTCCGCAATAACAATCTGCAATAATGTCTGATTTAAGTAACACGCTTGATGGAATAACATAACAACTACTACTAACAACTCGGCCCAGCATCAAGCCACATCCCCGTGATGTACTATCTTTCAGTCCCTAAATCTATAAATTTGATAATAAGTTTCATAGTTTTTTTGATTACATAGTTATATATGGGTCGAATATCTGAATCTGCCCAATGATGCAACTGGACAAACTTGTACATATCGAGAACATATACAAGGGGGTGTAGTGATACCCCCCAAATGTTGTTCAAAGCTACTACTACTAACAACTCACCGCAGCACCAAGCCGCCTGAGGCCAACACAGCTACCCACGCTCCTCCTCCATCCCCCATAAATAAAAACACTCTAAACCACGTTTTGGGTGTCAGCATTTTTAGGCATCCCAGAAGAAAACCTAGAAGCCCAACCCTTCGATCCCATAGCGAATACACAATATGTAAATGATATGGACACAAGCTATGAGTGCCCATATACTGGCAAAAATATAATACACACCTAACAAATCATAATAGCATAGGCTATCCATCGCAAATATAGTATGCTTAATCAACATGTGTTATACAATGAAACTCAAAATAAACACTACCTTCCAGTGAAACCTTGAATGTAACCCATTTTTCTAATGATGACTCCGACATAACCTTAAAACATTACTAATCTTATAGATGTTCATTCATCATTCTCATAATATTGACTGAGCTTTTCTCGGTTCCCGAGAGTTTTTCCAGATTCCAACATAAAGAGGGCGGTCCAATATAGATAGTCAATCCAGCTGTCGAAACTGATAAAAAAAAATAAACCTTAAATATACATTTCTTTCCAACCTTATTTTCTTTGGGGTTTGATAAGTGGCGTTTAAGAGAACTTGTAATTCATGCCGAATTTTTATCTCTACATTTTCCTCATATCTACGGAATCTAATTCTCACATTCTTTATGTAACAATTATCTTATAGTCTTATGATTTACATGGAAGGCGTCCCGATTTTTTTGCTCGCCCATTATTGAATTGCATTAAATTTCTCTGCCTTTATTCATGTTTTCTACCAGGTTCCCTCAGGTTACTACCAGCTCCGTAAAATTCCGGTAAAATAAAGACATAGACAGGACTGGGGTTTTAGAGGCATTTGGGCCCCTTCAACAAAATCAGACAAATATCAAAATATATACTGTATTTGGTGAATTGTTATGAAAGCTGATGTTAAGAAAGGGTAGCTTCACTAGCCTGGGATGCAGTGTAGACGGGAAAAGTAGAATAGCTAAGGCGTACTGTGTTGTGTGTGTGTGTGTGTGTTTTAAACAATTTTTGGAAGAATAGGATGAATAAGCTTTGAACTACGATCAGAATATTGGAAGCAATGGCAATTACAGAGGTCAGGTATGGCTCCGAAACCAGAGCGCTTCGAAAGGTTCTAAAAACCAGGCTTAAATGTTGTCCATGAGAATCGTCTAAAGACAATTTTTGAAATCGATTCACTGACTGTCAAGACCGTATCCAGGAGGGAGGGTTTAGGAGGTTTCATCCCCCCCCCAAGTAAATATTTGTTCGACTCGTAAAAACGTAACAAAACGCATTTAAATAATTTTTCAGTTGAGTTTTCAAAGTTTTGTGTACCCTCCCCCTATGGGCGCCCATACGTCGAATTTTAGGGGGGGCTTACCTGATCTAATCGGCACTTCCAATGCTATATAATGGAAATTGCAAAACAAATATTTAAAAATATAAGGGAGCATCATTCAGCCAAGGGGGGGGGCTGGAGCCCCTCTGCCCCCCCCCCATGTGGGCGCCCATGACCCCCTCCAAAAAACCCGAATACGGTTTCGCTGACCATATACTAAACAATAATTTCTTCAAAAAGCGAGGTTCTATTTCACTTGCAAGGACTATAATAAAAGAAATGTTAAGAGGAAAGGTCACGTTTGACGGTTAAAGGAGCCCAGACGGCCGAAATCTTGTTTGGCCATTCGTCTGGTGGTAAAGGAAAAATAGGCTGTCCTCGAAAAAGGAGAGAGAAGACCATAAGAAAGGAGATAAGAAATAAGAGAGAATGTGACTTTAATGGGAAGAGAGAGTGAAACTTAGAATAAAATGGGATAGAGGAGGATCATACACATCAGGGTTAGTTACAAGCGGTCATGAATTGCATTCTTAGTTAAAGTAGTAGTAATGGCTATACTATAGCTTCTGCGTAATTACACCTCCTCCTGCCAATTTACTGAACTTCATTCAAAACTGAATATTCTATACATAATTAAACATAAACAAAGAACCTTGACGAAACACATGCCTACAGAAACGGTCGAAGGAAAGGATTCGTCCCTGTAAAATTGAAAATTAATAACCTAAGAATACCCTTTTTTCATACTCAGACCCCCCCCCCCCAAAAAAAAAAAAATCCTACCCATGCTCTATTGGGTCTGTGTGCACATTAGAGGTTGCTCAATATACGATAACTTGATTTGTGGTTGGGATTTGAATAAAAGGAATTGGTATATTAAGTTGGAACTTTCAGAGGGTGCTTACAGAGAAGTTCAACTCACCAAAAGAAAATAAGTGCACGCTCAGGCTGGGGTTGAGTTGCACGGGAGCTGAGTTGCACGCAGAGTTGAGTTGCACAAGGGTTCAGTTAAAGGGGATATAGTTACACCGGATTTTAGTTAAATGGGGTCGAGTTGCACGAGGGTTCAGTAGCACGGGGGTTCAGTTGTACGGGGTTTCGGTTATACAAGGGTTTTTTTCTTTACTTGATGGTCATTCAAAAAGTGAGGATTTCTGTTAAATAAATAATGCTTATACATTCTAAAATATCTTTACGGGGTTTGAGAGACTCTGTTGTTTTATTCTTTGTGATTTTTTCTTTACTTGGTTGCCATTCAAAAAGCAAAGATTTATGTTAAAAAAATAATTATTATAACTATTAAAATACCTTCAGGGTGTTAGGGAGACTTGTAGTTTCATTTTGCATGATTTTTCTATAATTATTGGCTATTCAAAAAGCGAGGATTTCAATGAAATAAATAATTTTAATACCTTTTAAATTATCTTTACGGAGTTTGAGAGACTCTTGTTTTATTCTGTGTGATTTTTTCTTTACTGGGTGGCCATTCAAAAAGCGAGGATTTCAGTTGAATAAATAATTCTTATATCTTTTAAAATAGATTTACGGGGCTTGAGAGACTCTGTTGTTTTATTCCGTGTGATTTTTTCTTTACTTTGTGGCCATTCAAAAAGTGAGGATTTCTGTTAAAAATATAATTTTGATACATTTTAAAATAGCTTTACAGGGTTTGACAGACTCTGTCTTCTGAATATAATTTATTTTTTGTTTACTTGATGACAGTTCAAAAGCACGGATTTCGGTCACATAAATAAGTTGTTTAAATTTTAAAATAGCCTTGAAGCGTTAAACAGACTGATTTTTTAATCCGTTTGATTTTTTCTTTACTTGGTGACCATGCAAAAAGTGAGGATTTCTGTTAAATAAACAATTCTTATTTATTTTAAATTATGTTTACGGGTTTGAGAGAATCTTATGCTTTATTCCGTTTGATTTTTTCTTGACTTGGTGACCATTCCAAAAGCGAGGATTTCAGTTAAATAAATAATTCTTATATCATTTTAAAATAGCATTACGGGGTTTGAGAGACTCTGTTGTTTTATTCTGTGTGATTTTTTCTTTACTTGGCGGCCATTCAAAAAGTGAGGATTTCTGTTAGATAAACAATTCTTATACCTTTCAAAATAGATTTACGGGGTTTGAGAGACTCTGTTGATTTATTCTGTGTGATTTTTTCTTTACTTGGTGGCCATTCAAAAAGCGAGGATTTCTGTTAAATAATTCTTATATATTTTAAAATAGCTTTACGGGGTTCGAGAGACTCTGTTGTCTTATTCCATGTGATTTTTTCTTTACTTGGTGGCCATTCAAAAGCAAGAATTTCTTTGATATAAAAAATTCTTCTACATATTAAAATGCCTTCGGACGGTTTAAGAGGATCTGACTATTGATTAGGTTTGATTTTTTCTTTAATTGGTGGCCTATACAATATCGATGATATCTTATAATGCAAAACTGAACATACCTACTATATTGTATGAAAGGGTTTTTATAGAATCTGATTTCTTATTCGGTGTGATTTTTTCTTTAATTGGTGGCCATTCAAAAAACGAGGATTTCTGATAAATAAATAATTACTAAATCTTTTTAAGTAGCTGTAGAATTTGTCAGTGGTTCTGTTGTTTTATTAAGTGTGATTTTTTCTTTAATTGGTGGCCATTAAAAAAGCGAGGACGTAAGTTAAATAAATTATTCCTTTGGCGTTTAAAATGGCCTCACAGGTATCGTATTGCTCTGTCGTTTTTTCTGTGTGATTTTTTATTAAATTGGTGACTGTTCGAAAGGCGTCGATCTCACTACAAAGAACACTTTTTGTTAATTATAAAATTCCTTTTTGTGTCTTTCTGAATTGCCTGTGAGAGGCGGAGTTAAGTATTTTGTTTAAATAATTCTAGGAGGAATTGAGTTTTGTGGTTGGTGTGGAAAAAATGGTACATGTTGAATATTCGGGTAAACATACGACTAAGAAACGCTTCACTATAAGTCAGGACATTGTGTTTTTCTGAACCTCCTAAAGTGGGGGTAGCTATTTAGTTTAAAAAATTCTAGGAGGAATTGAGTTTTATGGATGGTATGGAAAAATGGTATGTGTTAAATATTCGGGTAAACATTTAACTATAAATAAGGCTATTGAGTATTTCTGAACTTTCTGTCAGAGGCGAGGGTATATATATATATATATATATATATATATATATATATATATATATATATATATATATATATATATATATATATATATATATATATATATATATATATATATATATATATATATATTCTGGCATTTCTTCTTTCTCAACATATTTCATCGTTTACAAAAATATTCTTCTCCGGACAAACAAATGGTTCAAAGATTCCAGAAAGGGGTCAGCAAACATATGAATGAAATATTATTCACTGAATGTTCACAAGATAGTAGAGCATGTAATGGATTCATAGAGGGGATTTCATTCCTAGTAACACACCATGGAAGGGCTCACCAAACTGAGGTGAAGCTCAGGGCACAAGGACCCACTGCTTCAATAACTAAAAAGTCTCTCCAACGGTTTGGGGGGGGGGACTTAAGGCAAGTTTCCCCATCATTACCATATAAGTAGTATGTTAACTTATACTTCTACTACTTTATGTTCCTTCCATTGTTATTCTATGGGACTTCTAAACGTGATTAAACACGTTATGAAACTACGTGCTATTTGCTTAAGCCTCGTTGGTATCATTCCAAACGAGCGGGGATTCCCCACCTGTTCCTAAACATTGCAAAACAGATAGCAGTATGAACGGGGATTCCCCACACAAGTTGGTTACAAGGTTTTTTAAACTTGGCAAGGTATAATGTGGTCAAACATGTTTTGAGAGTATGATTGAAATTATTTTTTTTTGATAAGAATTACAAAATGAATGTATCGTTTGACGTGGACGTTTTTTAGAAGCCAATCAGAGAAATTAGAGGTTGCTCAATATACGATAACTTGATTTGTGGTTGGGATTTGAATAAAAGGAATTGGTTTATTAAGTTGGAACTTTCAGAGAGTGCTTAAAGGGAAAGTCAATTCACCAAAAGGAAATATGTGCACGCTCAGGCTGGGGTTGATTTGCACAGGAGTTGAGTTGCACGGAGGGTTGAGTTGCACGAGGGCTCAGTTAAAGGGGGTATAGTTACACCGGATTTTAGTTAAATGGGGTCGAGTTGCACGAGGGTTCAGTAGCACGGGGGTTCAGTTGTACGGGGTTTCGGTTATACAAGGGTTTTTTCTTTACTTGATGGTCTTTCAAAAAGCGAGGATTTCTGTTAAATAAATAATTCTTATACATTTTAAAATAACTTTAAGGGGTTTGAGAGACTCTGTTGTTTTATTATTTATGATTTTTTATTTACTTTGTGGCAATTCAAAAAGCACGGATTTCTGTTAAATAAATAATTTGTATACCTTTTAAAATAGCTTTACGGGGTTTGAGAGACACTGTTCTTTTGTTCAGTGCGATTTTTTCTTTACTTGGTGGTCATTCAAAAAGCGAGGATTTATGTTAAATAAACAATTCTTATAAATTGTGAAATATGTTTACTGGGTTTTAGAGAGTCTTTCGTTTTTTTATGCGTTATTTTTTATTTGATTGGTGGACATTCAAAAAGCGACGATTTATTTTAAATAAATAATTATCATAAATTTTAAAATATCTGTACGGGGTTTGAGAGACTCTTGTTTTATTTTGTGTGATTTTTTCTTTACTTGGTGGCCATTCAAAAAGCGAGGATTTCAGTTAAATAAATAATTCTTATACATTTTAAAATAGCTTTACGGGGTTTGAGAGACTCTGTTGTATTATTCCGTGTGATTTTTTCTTTACTTGGTGACCATTCAAAAAGCGAGGATTTCTGTTAAATAAATAATTCTTATACATTTTAAAATAGCTTTACGGGGTTTGAGAGACTTGTTGATTTATTCTGTGTGATTTTTTCTTTACTTGGTGGCCATTCAAAAAGCGAGGATTTCTTATAAATAAAAAATTCTAATACATTTTAAAATAGCTTTGCGGGGTTTTATAGATTCTGTCGTTTTATTCTGTGTGATTTTTTCTTTACTTAGCGGACACTGCAAAAACGATAATATATGTTAGAGAAATAATGTAAAAGCCTTCTAAAGGGTCATTAAGTGTGTTGGGATACTATGATATGATAATATTTATGATTTTTTATTTACTTTTGGTGACCATTCAAAAAACAAGAATTTCTGTTAAATAAATAATTCTTTTACATTTTGAAATAGCCTTAAGGGGTTTGAGATACTCTGTTGTTTTATTCTGTGTGATTTTTTCTTTACTTGGTGGCCATTCAAAAAGCGAGGATTTCTGTTAGATAAACAATTCTTATACCTTTCAAAATAGCTTTACGGGGTTTGAGAGACTCTGTTGATATATTCTGTGTGATTTTTCTTTACTTGGTGGCCATTCAAAAAACGAGGATTTCTGTTAAATAATTCTTATACATTTTAAAATAGCTTTACAGGGTTTGAGAGACTCTGTTGTCTTATTCCATGTGATTTTTTCTTTACTTGGTGGCCATTCAAAAAGCGAGGATTTCTGTTAAATAAATAATTCTTATACATTTTAAAATAGCTTTACGGGGTTTGAGAGACTCTGTTGTTTTATTCTGTGTGATTTTTTCTTTACTTGGTGGCCATTCAAAAAGCGAGGATTTCTGTTAAATAAATAATTCTTATATATTTTAAAATAGCTTTACGGGGTTTGAGAGACTCTGTTGTTTTATTCTGTGTGATTTTTATTTAATTGGCGGCCATTCAAAAAGCGAGGATTTCTGTTAAATAAATAATTCTTATACATTTTAAAATAGCTTTACGGGGTTTGAGAGACTCTGTTCTTTTATTCAGTGTGACTTTTTCTTTACTTGGCGGCCATTCAAAAAGCGAGGATTTCTGTTAACTAAATAATTCTTATACCTTTTAAAATAGCTTTAAGGGGTTTGAGAGACTCTGTTGTTTTATTCCGTTTGAGTTTTTCTTTACTTGGTGGTCACTCAAAAAGCGAGGATTTCTGTTAAATAAATAATTCATATACATTTTAAAATTCCTTTTTGTGTTTTTCTGAATTTTCTGTGAGAGGCGGGGGTAAGTATTTAGTTTAAATAATTCTAGGAGGAATTGAGTTTTGTGGCTGGTGTGGAAAAAATGGTACTTGTTAAATATTCGGGTAAACATACGACTAAGAAACGCTTCACTATAAATAAGGCTATTGTGTTTTTCTGAACTTTCTAGGGTGGGGGTAAGTATTTAATTAAATAATTCTAGGAGGAATTGAGTTTTATGGAAGGGACGGAAAAATGGTATGTGATAAATATTCGGGTAAACATTTGACTATAAATAAGGCTATTGTGTATTTCTGGAGTGTCCGTGAGAGGTAAGGGTAAGTATTTAGTTTAAACAATTCTACGGGGAATTGATTTTTGTGACTGGTGTAGAAAAATGGTACGTGTGGGGTAAATTAAGTTTTGAGGGGGGTAAAAATAGTAGTTATTTAGTACCCAGTAAACAGGTGACTTGAAATGCTTCATTAGAAATAGTTTATTGCTAATGATACCTCCTCGACAGATATTTGTTTTATTGTATTTTATAGCTATTAGCAAAACGTTGCTCTGTGTTTATGACACCAACTAGTAAATATTTATCGGGGTTTTATTTTTTCTGTTCAATTATTTTTACTGTAAGCCAATATTTTTACCTTATTCTTTTATTCTAACTAAACTTGTAGGAATAGGACATCTAGAATAAAGATTAATTCCCTCGACTAAATTAGTTTCCTCGTGTATAATGGTGAACAAAAGACTATTAATTCTCCGTATTCTTCTTCTTCTTATCTAGCTAAACGTTGCGCTGTGTTTGTCACACCAACTAGTAAATATTTATCGGGCTTTTATTTTTTTCGTTCAATTATTTTCAGTGTAAGCCAATATAATGCTAGGGGGGAGTAAAAATGGTAGTTATTTAGTACCCGGTAAACAGGTGACTTGATATGCTTCATTAAAGTAGGTTATTGCTAATGATACCTCCTCGACAGATATTTTTATGGCTCTAACAATTGTATTCTATGCTTGCCCAGAGACACGATGGGGCTTTCTCATTATTGCTCTATGCTCGGTCATCGACACTATCTAGTTTATTGTATGTATTAAATCAGTATTTTTTACACAGTGGAATGACTAACACATAACTCATGTCTATAAAAAAGTGAGGATGAAGTATTTTAAGTAAGTGTGTTCACTCGAAAGTGGTATTGTAGCATTGATTGCTGACATGGAGAAGTATTTAAACTATGAAATAAGTACAAGTGGTAACACTATCGGAGACGTATGCGTGAATTGTCATGATAGTAAGGAATTAAATTTCTTTGGAGTACCAAAAAAATTCAACTCTTATGATGGTGGATATGCGAGATTGAAATCTCCGGAGATGATTGCACTCAAAGAGAATGTCAACATAAAAATAATAGTTGGTGAAGAGGGGCATCTTCTTGCTAGTACTTGTTGCAACATGTTACTCAGTGTTTAACCATGTCGTCAGCTTTCGGGTATTTGCATTAGAATGAAAGAAAAAAAGACAATAAAGGCCTACTCTTGTACTAATATCATAAACAATATCTTGTCTACGTGCCGTAACTTTTACCTGTGTAAAAATAATGGGATGATAGACAGTGAAATTGCTAGAAAAATAAAAAGGGTGTTGGCAGAAAATATCACAAAGGAATATAAAGATGAATCAATGAAAAACAAAGTACCAGCAAACGTTACTGCCATTGATCAAACAGTCAATGAATCAAATAATACCAAAGACGAAAAAAATACTAACCCTGTCGATGACACACCTATAAAAATTGTGTATGAGTCAAAATGGAATAATGATTATTCTACTGATTGCGAACTAAGAGAAGACAATAGCTATAGTATCGAGAGAGAACATGGTGAACCATTTTATGGAACAGATTCAAAATGTCTAAAGTTGTTCATTGATATTAATAATGTATAATAATATATATTTTTTGTATTAATATTCTACATGACATAATTTCATTAAAAATATATTATGCCTTACATTGTTATGTGTTCATTATTTTTAGAGTAAGCTAGCATATCGAACGTTTAGAATGTCTATTAAAACATCGGAGATGTAAGAAAAGGAATTTACATACATTATATATTAGATAGATAAGTTAACATAGAGAAAATCTAAGTATAAGAATGAATAAATTCTCTATCAACATCTATTGACAGATACTTGGGATAGCATTAACAAAATCAAAGTATCAGAGTGAATAAGTTCTTTATCGATGTCTTTTGACAGGTACGTTTGATAACACTGACATAATTTAAGTATCAAATTGAACAAATTCTTTATTAACATTCTTTATCGATATCATGTTGGATACGTCGGATAACATTGACAAAATCAATCTATTAGAATGAATAAATTATCTACCATCATCCACTGTCGGATTTCTCATTATGAAAAAATTGTAAGTAAGTAAGTAGCAAACTTTTTCTTGAATTCAACTCATGGATACGCAATACAGATATTATAAAAAAAAATTGTAATTTCCAGACTTCATTTACATGCAATAGATAACGAAGGTTCTATGACTCCTCCCCGCAATGACCTCTAAGGGTTTTATGACTCCTCCCCACAATGAATTCAGATGGTTTTAGGACTCATACCCCTAGCCATAACTCCATTCAACCTTGAGCGAAGGTATAAAAGTTTGATGAAGTATTTCTCTACTTAACAACTACATTAATAGCTTCCAAGATGATAGGACTATGACACCGAATTTATCGGTTTGAAAAAATCATCTTGTGGTGTTATATTTGAATGTGCATTTTTATTGCTGTCTATGGAACACGAAGAAATTGACTGTTATCATTGGATAGTGAACTATAATATGTTTGAGTATGATAAAAGCTTGTGGAGTACTACATTACGTCATATAAGTGATAATAGACAGTGCAATTGCCAGAAAAATAAAAAGGGCATTGGCAGAAAATATCACTAAGGAATATTAAGATGAATCGATGAAAAACAAAGTACCAGCAAACGTTACTGCCATTGATCAAACAGTCAATGAATCAAATAATACCAAAGACGAAAAGCATATTGACCCTGTCGATGACGCAGCTATAAAAATTGTGTATGAGTCAAAATGGAATAATGATTATTCTACTGATTACGAAATAAGAGAAGACAATAGCTATAGTATCAAGAGAGAACATGGTGAACCATTTTATGGAAGAGATTCAAAATGTCCAAAGTTGTTCATTCATATTAATAATGTATAATAATATATATTTTTTGTATTAATATTCTACATGACATTATTTCATTAAAAATATATTATGCATTACATTGTTATGTGTTCATTATTTTTAGAGTAAGCTAGCATATCGAACGTTTAGAATGTCTATTAAAACATTGGAAATGTTAGAAAAGGAATTTACATACATCATATATCGGATAAATAGGTTAACATAGAGAAAATCTAAGTATAAGAATGAATAAATTCTCTATCAACATCTATTGACAGATACTTGGGATAGCATTGACAAAATCGAAGTATCAGCGTGAATATTTTCCTTGTCTAAGTCTTGACAGGTACGTTTTATAAAACTGACATAATTTACGTATCAAGTTGAACGAATTCTTTATTAACATTCTTTATCGATATCATGTTGGATACTTTGGATAACATTAAAAAATTCAACCTATCAGAATTAATAAATTACCTACCATCATCTAGTGCCGGATTCCTAATTATGAAAACATTTTAAGTAAGTAAGTAGCAAACTCTTTCTCGAATTCAGCTCAAGGATACACAACACAGATATTATAAAAAAAATTGTAATTTCCAGATTTCACTTACATACAATAGATACCGAGGGTTCTATGATTTCTCCCCACAAAGACTTCTAAAGGCTTTATTACTCCTCCCCACACTGAACTCAGAGGGTGTTTGGGACTCATCCCCCTAGACATTACTTCATTCTACCTTGATTGAAGGTACAAAAGTTTGATGAAGTATTTCTCTGCTTAACAACTATATTAATATCTTCCAAGTACATAGGACTGTATGCAACCGAATTTCTCAGTTTGAAAAAATCATCTTTTGGTGCTATATTTGAATGTGCATTTTAATTATTGTCTATGGAACACAAAGAAATTGACTGTTATTATTGGATAGTGAACTATAATATATTTGAGCATGATAAAAGCTTGTTGAGTACTACATCACGTCATATAAACAGACTAGGATTCTACGATAGAGTGATTAGGCCTACACCACTTAATAATACTGGTCAGGAATTGAGAAAAGTTCAGGAGGAAGTCAATGAAATTTGCAGCTTTTTTGGGGACGAAGCACCCTACGTAAAGGGTAATGTACCTACAGATAAAGTTTTAATTCAAAAGTGTGACCCTATGATTCCACTTTTCAATCTAGAAGAGTTTAAGTGTCATAAAATTGAAGGGGTTTATCACCGTCCTGAAGACGAGGTTAAGTACTTTATGCAGTGGATACCTAAGGACGTACATGGTCGTGATATATCCATAAGACATGGTAAAAACTATTCAATATCATGGGACCTTCGTTTCTGGACGTTTAAGAGTGAACTCTAAGTACTAATTTTGTGTTAATATGTGTTGTTGTTTTTTCTAAAAAAAAAATCTGTTAATACATTTAAGCAATAAATATCTTTAAGCTTAACCCGTCTTTATTCTTTAGAATAGTTCTATTCATTTCATTAAATTATGAAGATTTTTTTAAGTAAGTAACAGTCGCTTTCTTGAATTAGCTTCCTGGACACAATACAGATATTTAATTCAAGAAATCATGATAAAATCGTAAGTAAGTAATAAACTATTTATTGTTGTCACCTATTGTACACACAATAAAGAAATTTCATTCTATAAATTATGAAGAAATTGTAAATAGGTAACAAAATCTTTCTTGAAGTCAGCTCTTGTATACATAAAGCAGAAATTTCTTTCAAGAAATTATGAAAAAATTATAAGTAAGTAACAATGTGTCTGTGTGTGTGCAAGGCAGAGCAATTTCCTCACATATTCCGCTATTTAATGCCCCCCCCCCCCCCCGCAGCGTTCCCCACCCCCGATGTTTGCTAGACCGATGTCTCTGATTGGCTCCTAAAAAATGGTAAATTCCACTATTTAATACCCCCACCGGCCAAACTCTTTCTTGAAGTCACCTCTTGCATAATGTCCCCCTCCACCCCACCGCAACGGCAATGCGGTGGGGCAAATAATTTTTTGCCCCACCGCTTTACGCTCCACCAAATGGTGGAGCGTAAAGCTCCACCATTTGGCGTAAAGCCAAATGGTGGAGTTACATCCTTTGTTTCTGTGCATTTCGCCTTTCTATTCCAATTTTGGTCTGCTTTCTCAAGAGAGCACATCCTTATAGGAGCTGTCCAGCAACTCTGAGAGACAAGAATGTAAGGTTCATACCAAGTCAGAGATGCCCAGTCTGAGCTGCTTCATCTCTCACTTTGTTACTTGTGATCCTAGAATGTTTTGGAGCCCACATAAGTTTAATACGGTTACCAGACAAGATACATATTGTCTCAGCCTATACTTATCAACAGCTCCAGTCTCTTAGTGCCCTCTCTTAGTGTTTCATTCCAAACCTTTCAGCCTAGAAGACCTTCTCAAATTCCCCAAAATAGTAATTTGTTATCATTTCATTCGAGTAAGGGACATTATAATGTATGACAATGCCCGTCTCCAATTTTTTCGTGGGTTCGCGATCTCAGGATAACAAGACTATCACGTTGTTTTTGGTGAAACTTTGCAATTTACTAGCTCCGTTTCATTTCCAGCTTTCATCGAAATCTAAAATGGTCTTTTAGGTTTTATCAAAGGGACAACACTAGGCTATCCTTGGACATTTGCAGCTCCCAACACTCAATCAATAGTGAACCGCAAGCATACACATTTTATTTTCAATTTTCTAATTTATTTATTTTCCCATTCAGGCAACATAAACCAACAGTTTTCACAGCAAAATATAATAGTTCAAATACTTGAGCTTATTCAGACAGAGAGGGCATTTTAGAAATTGGCAACACTGATCTTTAAAAAATTGAAGATTTCCAGACCCAGGTTTTTTTCCGGGGGAGGAGGGGGGGTACTCGGATTTTTTCGGGTGGGGGAGGGGGTTACACAAGACAAACTAAAAAACGAATAAAAAATTTGTTTTTACCCATTTTTGTTACGTTTTTTTACTAGTCAGACAAACATTTCAGGGTGGGGGGGGGGGTTCAAATCCCCCTAATCCCTCCCCTGGGTGCGGCCTTGCTTAAGAACATTACGGTCCAGGAAAAATAAAAAAAGAAGTTCATTTATTTGGTACTTCAGTGCGAGATTTATCATTATAAAATATTATTTAATAGTAGGTATTAAAATAGTAGGGCACTGTAATTGAAAGTAAAAAATTAGTACATTGCCAACATTCCGGCTGCTACAACAGCGAGGCGTCCAAAATAAAAACAAAAAGCAAGAACGGTGAAAGTGCAAAAATAAAACAAAAGCATGAACGGGAAAAATTAAAAACGATACGGACTTGAAAAAAAAATAGAAAAAACTAAAAACAGAAAACAAAAGATCCTTTATTAATTTAAACCAAAGTTGCTGCGGAAGCTCTCTGTGGTGCTGAAAAAAACTTGCTAATGGGACCTTATCTTTGAGACTGTCAGCCGACGCTGACTCACAAAGTGACAATTTTGGTATCGAACGTCCTTAATTACACAGACGATATGTCCACAGTACGTTTTCCTTAATTGAAGTTAACATGCCTATAAACCAATTTCTTAACTATTTAATTAATCTTTTCATTTAGTTTTGGAATCCCAACTCTTCGGCACGACACCTTTAAAACAAACTCCGACTGGGAATCGTACCGGCACATTACAGATATTTTAAATACCTCCGGTTGATCATTATTAAAGCAAATAAAGATAATATCACAGATAAGGGTTTTAGATAATTATGCTGTTGGCAACCATTCAGAGAAAATACTTATCAAGCAAAAATTTTCTATGTATCAGAAATCTGAAGCCATTATTGCTATTGGCTTATAATGACGCTGTGAGTTCTGATTGGACTTAGATAGGAAATTTGGGGAGTAACTTTTTTTTCCTTTTCTGTCAATTAAGATTTTACTTTCGAGTACCATGTTCAAGATTGTTTTTTCAAAAACATGGAGTGAGTTAACTCAGTTCTCTAAAGACAAATGGTCAACTGTTCCACAGGAACTGAAAGTGGAGAAAATAACATTGTTCCAGACACTACTGTTGAGTCTGATTGAAATACCAGAAGCTAAAAAGCCTGCGCTTGACAAGGTGGACTATGTCACTAAATTGATACAAAATGACTCATCTCTTGCACAAGAACCATTTTCGGTTATCTTTTTAATCGAGACTCTTGTACCCCTTTCCATTGCTCAACCGTTCCCTCAACCTGTTCTGGAAAGGGCAAGCAATCTCTTATTCACTGGATTAAAACTGAGAAATGACCAAACCTCTAAGGACTTAAAAGTGTCATCGCCGATTTTAACTCAGCCTCAAGGTCAAGATAATTCAGCAAAAAGAGCCACCTCAAATAGAACATTTTCAAAAAAGGTCAGAAGAATTGACGAAAACATTGATGAGTTTGAAAGAGGAGTCAACGCTGTTGTAATGGTGAATGATGTCACAAATCATTTGACGAATGAAAATGATGATGATTGTTGTTGTTGTTGTTGTTGCTGTTATTTATTTGTGGATTATAATTGAGTCGAATCCACCCAAACCAGATTTTATTCCTGAGTCTTTATTTGTAAGTCAAATTTGCATCTATCTATAATATTAATCAATTAATAGAAGTACATTAAAAGAAATTTTGCTTTTTTTATATTATCATACTTTCCTCCTTTACTATGGTACGGTATTTCTTTTACAGCTCTATATGTAAAGAGCGACCCATCATAATAGTAACTGAAACCTAAAAAAAGGAAAAAATAAAAAAAAGGAATGTTGATAATGATATATAAATGAAAAGAATCGGCTTTTCATAGTGGTCGCGTCAAATAAGTAAAAAAAAAATATAGAACCTTTGAAAAGCTAAGATTTTACCTAATATAGACATTAAAAGAATATCATAAGTTCTTTGTACTAAAAAAAACTAAATAAAAAATAAATAAATAAAACCTATAAAAGCTAAAGAAAAAAAGAAAAAAAAAGAGTTAAAGAAAGATTGAATTCAATATATAAATCAAAAGCTAGATATCCATAAGCGCAAAAACCTTTCTAATATGCAAAGCTTCTTAGCTCTAGACGTACTCAATGAAAAGTTATTTGATACATAAGCTTACAATTTGGGCTAAGAGTAACTGAAACTCTTAAAAAGTGAAGGTTTGATAGCAATTAAAAGAATCGGCTTTTGTATTGTGATTCTGAATATGCCAAACGAACTAAGTTTAAACTGATCTTCTCAAAAGCTACGAGCCTTAGAATATTTGCTCCATTTTAGATAAAGATTTAACACTCTCAAAGGGGTGAGTGATCTTAATAAAAACTACATCATCAACTCTAGCATATTAGAGAACCCTATGGCAGAGGTTTCAAGCTCATTTCTACAAATTTGGAATTTTCCTTTTTTCCGAGAAGATAGATCAGGGATGTGATTCTTTTTTTTTTTTTTTTTTTACCTCAGTGATGGACTTATCGAAATAAAGGTCATAGAAAATTGAGAAGGGGAACATTTAAACGGAGACTAATAATCCCAGGTCCGTTTTCGAGCAAAGAAACAGGTTGTGTCACAGCAAAGTAGTATTTTCTTGTCATTTTGTCATGCAAGGCAACAATTTTGGTCCAAAAGGTGCCAAAAAGCTGGCAAGTGAAAATCCCGAGGTATATAATTACAATTTTTATTTTATTATTTTATTATATTATATATTATTATATAAATATATTTATATTATATTATTCATATTATTATTATTTTATTATAATTTATAATTGAATATTAGCTAATAAGATAATTATAATTATCTTATTAGCTTATAAACTTACAACTATCAAAACTATATGCCTAGTCTTCCAGTTTCAGATCCAGAAATACCGTGGGGTAGCGTATCGTCCCTAACGATGCACGTACTCCTTCCAACAGTTTGTATTGACCTTGTTTTAAAGCTTCATCCAACTTATTTGATTTACTTGAGGCTAATTAACATTATGTACGCTGGTGTGTAACTGCATATAAGCTATTATGGAGGAGGACGTTGGATTTTGTGCAGGAGGAAGGTGCTTGAACCTCAAAAAGCGTGTTTTTATGCCCAAATTCCTAACTCTGTGAGTCTTCAGATAAATATAGGAGGTCGGAGAGGGGGTAAGAATAATTAATTTCTTATCCCCCTTTATTCCCAAGCTTTTTTTACCATGCCTGTAACCCGTAACCATGTAACCATGTTACCATGGTTTTTTCACCATGCCTGTAACATGAGTGCTGTGAGTACCCCTCGTATGGCAGACGATATTGTTATCTGTGTAACCTAAAAGACTATGTTCAGATTCCTACTGGTACATAAGGCGGGGGGGGGGGGTACTGTGGAAATAATGACAACTGTAACTACATTTTGAAAATTCAGACCCCTCCTAATAAATAGTGGAAGCGGTATATATTTTTTAAAGGATGATTATAATTCATGGAGCATCGCTGTACGAACATAAAAACCCGAGTGAAATACGGGTTTGAAGGAACGGGTTTATACGGGTTTCAAACCGTATAACATATATATATATATATATATATATATATATATATATATATATATATATATATATATATATATATATATATATATATATATATATATATATATATATATATATATATATATATATATATATATATATATATATATATATATATATATATATATATATATATATATATATATATATATATATATATATATATATATATATATATATATATATATATATATATATATATATATATATATATATATATATATATATATATATATATATATACATAATACTGTTCTTTTCGGCCATCTATTTAGGGCCAAACGAAAGGCAGGTCGTCCTCGAATGGAGTGGGGATGGGGAAATATATTAATTTATTATTTATTAGTATTTATTTATTTGTTCCAGAGGCACTTCACATGGAAGGTGCGGTCATATAACCTTCGGAGGGGGCTCATTCAATTGCAAATTAACAGTTCTAGCTTCCATTTTACAAGTCAAAAGTGATTAGAGGGCAATAAGCCACCCCACACTGTTTTTCACCGAACGCATCCGATCAAAATTTTTAGATGACTGTTTCGTTCAAAATGACCCAACAGTCAAATAAACATGCCTCTGGGTTTAGCAACCCCGACCCCCCTTCTAGCCCTGGGGCAAGGATTGTAAGCTATACAAGTTGCCCATTAAGATATATGGAAAGGGTGATCGTAGAAACTTTGGAGGGGGTTCATTCAATTGGAAATCAGAAGCTCCAGTGCTCTTTTGAAGATTTAGCCTGCTTTTCAACCAGTTGCTACTGAATGACGCTTGTTATTGACGACTTATTATAAACATCAGCACAAAATACCTTATTAAAAATTCAGATATCCATATTGCCCTCTAACAAGGCTGTATCCAAGATTTTTTTTTGGAAAGATGAGGGGGGTTAAGAAAAATAAAAACGCAAAAAAATTGTTTAGATGCATTTCTTTTACTTTTTTATGAGTTGGAAAAAACGTTCAAAGGAGAGGGGTCAAACCTGGCAACTCCCACCCATGGGCGTCCATAAGCTGAATTCCAGGGGGGGCAAACCTGGTCTAATTGGCACTTTTAATGCTATATAATAGAAATATCAGAACAGGAATATAAAACTAAGGCAGCATCATTCAGCCAGGGGGCAGGCGCCCCCCCCCCTCCCTGGATACAGCCTTGCCATACAATCATTTCCTAAACTTTTCCCACACATACAATATCCTTGTTCAAAATTTCAAATAACTGATTGGAAATCAAAGTTAAACTTCAGAGTAGCATAATCTAAGCAAGCCAAAAAGGACTAACTGTTACTGTTTGAACTATTTAATTTTTATCCTTTTACCATTGGACCTCATTCTTTCTGATGTACATCACCTAGTTCACCTGTTTGCAAGGATTCATCCCACTTCCTTCCATCCCTTCCATTCATCCCATCCCTTCCTTACATTGAATAACAATATTGCATTGAGGGTAATTTTCTTAACTGAATTTTAAGAAAAATCAAAAAGGGCTAGACCATTTCAAGAAAGAAAGAACTTTTCACTAATTAATGTTCATCAATTTGTTTTAAGTAGATTTTGCAAAATTTTTAGGCAGTGATTTTCAAGAGGATTAGACCCTGAAATTCAGGACAATAGAGAACCCTATTGCAGTTTTCAATCCCCTATCTACCAAATTATGATTTTTTTTTTTTTTTTTTGAAGGATGGTCATGGACGCGGAGATAGGAGGAGTTTTCGGGAGGTAGCAAATTCAAACGTAGTCTAAAGATTCTAGTGCTCTCTATTTGTGCTCTCTAAGCAAGAGAGATTGTGCTGCATCGAAGTGGCGTTTTCTGTCACTTTATGGCACATGATATTATTGGCTGAAAGATTGCCAAAACGCCATAAAGAGGACATTACGAAATAGCCAATTTATTTGGAATTAACAGAAGCCTGAAAAACGGGTTTTAATTTTCTATAAAGCAGTGAAATACAAAACAATTAATTATGCACAAAAACTCCGAATATTTCGGCCCCACATCCGTGAGCCTTTCTCAACGGAAAAAAATAAAATAAAATAAATAAATAAAATAAAAAAACTTAACTTACATCACAATAAAACATACTAAACACATAAAGAGAAAGAAAAAAAGAAAAAATATAAATAAATAAGAAAAAAATAAGAAATATGAATAAATAAATATGAATAATAAGAAATAAGAATATGTGAGTTTTGTTTTTTCTTATTTATTTATCTTTTCTCTGTTTTTCTTTCTCTTTATGTGTTTAGTATGTTTTATTGTGATGTAAGTTAAGTTTTTTATTTTATTTATTTATTTTATTTTTTTCCTGTTGAGAAAGGCTCCTGGATGTGGGGCCGAAATATTCGGAGCTTTTGTGCATAATTAATTGTTTTGTATTTCACTGCTTTATAGAAAATTAAAACCTGTTTTTCTTGTTTAAAAATTTTTCTTGTTTGTTATTTTCAGAGTTGGGCCAAGCCCAGTCTCTACAACTGCAAGTCTGTCAAAGTTAATTATAATCTTTGAACCAATAGCTATTTAAGTAATTAAATAAAAAATCGTAATAGTGCAAGCCTTATTCCTACTTTGGAGCAATGGGGTTGCACTGGGCACTGAGCCTTAACAGCATATGTACTTGCCTGGGCCTTAAAATTTAGCTATTCTTTGACCATTTGTAGTGCACAGGGCATCTACATTGACCGTCTGGTACTATCATAAAAATTAATAAAATTATTCAATATTATAATTAATCATAATTAAATATAAAAGCTAGTCTTTAACTAGAATTCCTACAGAATATATGCTAATTACACTTTTATTGTAATTATAGGTCTGGTATTTAGTATTATTAGTCAAGATGGTGGATGCAGGAAAGATACTAAAAGTAGAACAGATAAGGTCCTCGGTGATTTTTTTAAGTTGAAAATAGTCTGGAAGAATGGGAAGATAAGCCAGGAAACCAAGATTAGAATATTGGAAGCAACAGTGACGACAGTGGTTAAGTATGGTTCTGAACTGTGGGTACTCCAAATGATAGCAGAGGATTTGTTAGATGTTTCCCAGAATTGTGTTGATATTCTTTGATACTGTTGATACTGATTTGGTTGATGTGTTGATACTGTTTTCGTTGATACTCTACTTCTTAACTTGGGATGAGAAATAAAATTAACATATGAGATGAGAAATAAATTTCAACTGCAATAATTGTGTAATAAATACTAAACTATAATAATTGTTATTTCTATCTATTAGGTTGGAAGCGAGGAATATAGCGAAAGGGTTTCAATACTTGAGGCATTGGCAGAAAGAAATACTGAACTGAAGAATATTCAAGAAGAGATTAAAAAATATAGAGATTGCGATTTAGGCATTTTTAAAATCTTTAAGTCCCCTCATCTTGATATTTGAAATTTTACGTGTAATGACCTAAAGGAGGCATAAATGGCCATTAACTTAGTTTTTTTTTTTTTTTGGTTGTCCTCTAGGCATTTTTTATGCAAACAAAAAATATTATCTGTATAAAAAAAAATATATTATAAAAACAGTTTTTATAGAATGCTAGTGTTATTGCAATACTTTTCTCTCTCTCTCTTTCTCTCTCTTTAAATGTATATGAATGTGACGTCATTTACATGATTTTTTTTTATTAAGGCTCTAATGTAAAGTATATTCAGCCAGAGTGCATGTCCTACCCATAATCCACCAAAATATTGCCATGATCCACTAGTGGGGCCTGCACCCCATATTGGGAATCACAGATCTAGATCCAAACAAAACCAGGTCATTCCCAAATGGGTAGGGCTGAATTTGAAGCTTTGAGACTTCTAGGTCCAATCACTCTTGTTGCTCCATTTTTGCAAGATTTTGGGGAAATTCCCAAAAATTTGGGGATAGTGGAGGCACTGAACAGTATGCAACTGATGAGCCAAAAGTAAAGTAAGAGAGGTGATACCAAACCCTCAGCTGCCGTTCTTGGGAGACATCTGACAGTTTGCAAGTGGCCATGGAATTCCTATGTTCTTTAAAAATTCATTCTCTATGAATAGGTAGTGCAGCAGTAGGGTGCAAATGGCACTTTGACAAAAAATGACATCAGTATCAGTCCACCTTTTGTAAGAAAAAATTCATTAATAATTTATTGCACCCCCTGGCATTGTGTGCTCCTAGGCCCAGGCCTATTGGTAAATTTGGGTCTGCAAATGGGGTGGGAGAAGGCTGTGAAGAAAGATTTTAGGGAAACTTGAACTTCTGGGGAGGGCATAAAGAAGGAGGTTCTGAATATATTGGGATGGAGAAAGAGCATTTGTAGCCATGTTGGCCTTGGCTACCCTTTGTACTGCAGCAAGTTGTTACTAGTAGTAGTAAGGTCCATCTTTCCAACTTTTGAGACTTTTTAGTTGTTCTTGTAATTTAAATGATGTAATAAAATATATTTCAGTTGTATTTCATTTTTATGAAATACATCTGAACTGAATGTATTTTAACTGAATGTATTTCAGTTTTATCTTGAATTGTTGTTATGTTTTTGTTGTGACAAGCTTCTTCAAGCTTGTAACATTAGGTAGTAATAAATAAACATACATTCTAGGGAATAGTTCATACTATTCTAGGGAATATTTTTCACATGAAAAAATGAATCAAAGGGGCAGAAAGGGAGATATAGGTGATCAGAATCATAACATAGTGCTATATGAATTTGTAGCCTAATTCACATAACCCAAATGCATAACCTGTACATATACCAAAATATGAAAATTGTTATTTCAGATTTTAGCTCACAAACATTACATTGTGGCATAATTTTGGTCCCTTAAATTTTTGCTAGAATCTGCTATGATATACTCCAGTGTGATCAAGAACAATGATGGCACATCTTACTATATTCATAACATGAACCCATGTCTTAATATTTGCATGACAGGAAGACATGATGACACGTGTCAACAGCCCCAAAAATTCAGTTTATCTAAAGCCTTGCAGTCTCTTGGCATTCAGCCTTGCTTTGTAATAAATTTAATTACCTTTTGACATTAATCATTGATGCCAACTCAGCAAGCTTAATTTTATTTAAAATAAAATAATAGATATAATTGAAAAATAGAACATTCAGGACCTTATCCAAGCAAAACTTACAATTTGTAGGTAAATGATGTAGGAATTTTTATAGATCTTATAGGACCTGACAAAAAAAAACTGTTTGATAGTTTGAGCAAGAAGTGCCCAGAAATTCTAGGATTTTTGGGAGGCCTGGGCACTTAATGAGAATAAGTAAATAAGAAAACTTTTTACATCAAACTTAAACATCATAGTAAAAAGTTTTCTAAATAAGATAACTTTTTAACAAACTTAAACATCAAAACCCTTTAACCACCCTTCTTGACCCCCCCCCCCACACACACACACACACACACACACACAAAAAGAAGCAAAAAACAATTCAAAGTTTCAAGTCAAAAGTTTCATCCATGAGATAAAACAGGGTACTCACTAAAACAGCACGTATAATTTGTTGCAGTTTTCATGGAACCTCCATCCTTGCATACAATTTATTTCACTAGATAATCAGTCAAAACAGGGGAAAGATAAATGAGATGACATATACACAAAATTCATTCAAAGCTATAAAAATTATGAAATTTTGTAAAAAAAAAAATAAATAAATAAAAAACATACAAAATAGATCTTTGGTGTGCCAAAAATGATATTTAGGTACCTTAATTGACTTAACAGCAAATCACAATTAATTCCAAAAAATTAAAAATTCAGGCCTAGCCTAAACCAGCATTTCCCAAACTATGGGCCATGATCAACCAATGAGTCTCAAGCAAATATTGAATGGATTGTAGTTGCTAGCATTAATATTGGTAATACTCAGATTCCATAGTGGCAAGTATTGGAACTTATTTGTTCTTATTGAAATTAAAAAAAAATTACAACCAATATGAACGAAAGACAGTTAAAATAAGAAACACAACTTAAATACTGTAATTTGTTTATTACTTACATAGCCACACCTGCAAGTTTTTTTGCAAAGTTGATTCAATGGAAAGGATGTATTTGTTTCTGATTTTTCTCCATTACAGTTTCAGTATCAACTCCAACTTTAGTTACTTTTAACTGCAGTGAGTTTGATATATCCAATTTATTTCTAGAGTTAGTTTTAATTTAAGCCACAGCCAAAAATTTGGCCTCACATAGATATGAGCTAAAAAAGAGGAGGGAGACATTCATAGCTTCATCAAACAAGCAACGATAGTTATCAACAACTCAGAGCCAGAATTTCAATAACTGGTTATGATTAAAAGTCTTTTCCAGTTATATATCTTCTGATAAATCAATGAATTCTTCACTTGCTTTTGTTGATATACCAGTTGGTAGGTTCTCTGGATATGGGTTACATGTCCAGCTCAACAAATCATATATATATATATGATATAGTTTATATATATATATATATATATATATATATATATATATATATATATATATATATATATATATATATATATAAACTTTTTCATTTCCTCCCCAAAATATTTTCTAACAGTGATAAATGACAGGAAATTACACAGTACATTCATCTTAGGCTGATGTAAAAAAAAAAATAGTTTGATTTATGTTTCCTATTTTAAGAGTCCTTACAAATAAATGTAAAATCAGTTAAATAATTAAGTAATTTAATTACATTGAATAATTTAATTAATTAAACCATTAAATTTAATTAATTACAGTTATTAATTTAATGACTAATTCAATGATTGATTAATTTAATTACAATTAAATGTTAGATACAGCAAAGAGGCTCTTTGCCTTTTAAGAAGCAATTGGAAATTAATTATAAGAGATGGTAGATGAATTGAATCTTCTCAACTTGAACCATGTTGTTTATTATTTCTAGACTCATTGTAGTTATGTTGAGGCTAATTATCTTCAACGACCGGATGCTTTGAATTGTAAAGAAAAAAACCAGGCTATTAATACTTTTGGGCTTGGTATAACATATGGTTTTATTGGATGAGTTTTCCTCAACCTAATAAACTGACTTCCACTTTCTACTAAACTGACTTCACCCAATAAACTGACTATTTAGTGGTCTTAGTGCAATGGGAGCATTTTTAGTAAACACAATAGAAGTATTTGATTGGCTAAATCAAAGATATTTGACAAATGATGCTGATGTCAAGAATACAGAAGAAATGCAGGTAAATATTTAGTGGCTAAACTCTCTATAAGGAAACATGGAAAATGTATGCTTTTTCATACAATTTAGCTAGGAAGAAAGTGAATACATCACTTCATGCCTTTTTATCCATTGATTTTGAATTAAAAATCAAGTATTTTGCAGTAGGCATCAATACATGACTAATTGTAGGAAAAAGCCAAGACAGATAGTCTGAATGATTGAGAGGCAACAATGTTTAAATGGCATGGTTAAATGGTGGCAGTAAGTATGACTCTCTTATTGGACAAGTACTTGTGTGTTAGTTTTTGGAAACGCACGCCTGCCTAGAGTCTCAGGCAGGTTGACCAAAAATTTAAAATTGACATAGGACCATTATATTACCTGGCTAAGAGGCAAACAAGGCATGCCCGCCTATGGTCTTAGGAAGGTCGAACAAGAATTTAGAATTGACACAGGACCATTAATTTACTTGGAATAACAGTTTTCCTCAACATACTAGACTGACTTTCACTTTTTACTAAACTGACTTCACCCAATAAACTGACTATTTAGTGGTCTTAGTGCAATGGGAACATTTTTAGTAAACACAATAGAATCATTTGATTGGCTAAATCAGATATTTGACAAATGATACTGATGCCAGCAATACAGAAGAAATGCAGGTAAATATACAGGTAAAATGCAGGTAAATGCAGGTAAGGAAACATGGAAAATTTATGCTTTTTCATACAATTTAGCAAGAAAGGAAGTGAATACATCACTTAATGCCTTTTTTATGGTCTTTACAAATATAATAATTGCTTCTGGGACAAATTCTTTTTTGATACCCTTAAAGAGGCTTGAGACAGCCCATAGTAACCAAAAGTTTAAAATGGGTTTCTATAAAAAAAATTCAAGTAAAAAGAAAAATGTCCTTTGTAACTGATTGACAAATGATAATTATTATTTCAACTAATCTTAACAGTAAAAGTTTATTTTGAAAACAAATTTACATGAATTTTTATAAAAAAAATTCCTAAGACCCATCAAAAACTGCATCACAGCAAAACAAAAGTACATCATTGGAATCAACATTGTTGAAAAACCCTCAGCAGGAAACTTACAGCCCTCGCCCTGAACACCCTATTTTTGCATATGCAGCACTAATCTCTTTTTGACATCAGTTTGCTGTGACATCATTGTCAAAGGGTTTCAGGCTCTATTTTTAAATTCCCAAAATTTGTTTTAAAAATAAAATTTTACTATTAAGGCTAAGGAAAATAATAATTATCATTCCTGAATCAGCAGAAAAGTCTACACTAGCTACTTTTCACTATCTAAGAAAATGAAAATTTCAGTAATGAATCCAGGACCAAAAACATAATTCAGGAAGGTATTACCAAGCTATTATGTTTACCCTCTTCTGATTTCTAAGTCTTAGAAATTTGCCTTCTTGATAAGTCTTATTTAAAAAAAGAAAATTCAGGTCCTTGTCCAAACAAAACTTACAACTTGTAGGTCTATGATATCCTAATTTTTATACCTCTTGGAATTTTGATAAAACAATGTTATAGGCTACCTTAATTTTCAGTTCTTTTTTCTCTGATTTTAGTTTTGAAAACGCAAATCCTGTTATTTGAGTAGAATTTTAAGCCAAATCAATGTTGTTTTTTTTAATCAGGAGATATATTTACTGATCTTTGAAATCTCAAAAATTGGGCTGGAGCAAAGTTGTGAAGCTAAAATACTACTCTTGTGCTTCATTTAAGCAGAAGATTTATTTTGCAAGGTTTCACTTTTATAGGACAAATATATTTTAAGGTCATTAAATGTCAGTGCCCTCTAGACAGAGAGGGAGTGGATGTAGGCACTTTAAAAGGTAAATATTAAGCAGTTCACATAAATAGCCTATAGATAGAATGAACACTGGTACTTACATGTTATAGCAACAACATTGAAGAAGGGAAGATAAGTTAATCATAATGAAATATACCAAAATATGATGAAAGTAAAATACTTTAGTAACAAAATTATGCAAACTACAACAGAATTATGGAAAACAGGCTTCCCAGAATGCATTATATTAAATAACTAACCACCTCTATATATTAAATATTTAATTTAAAATTCATGTGCATAGTACTTTATCTTGCTCAGGCTAAGCTGATTATTTCTGAGTGGATACAGAAAACCAGTTTCATTACAGATCAAACAAAGTCCATTACAAACAAGGTCACTATAACATGTAAGTACCCCTTTTTATGCTCTTTCCAAATATAACAATTGCTTTACTTACAAATTCAATTTTAAACCCTTTACAGACCATTAAAGATGATACCTTTTTCTCTTTTTCTCTGTTACCATCAATCAAGTTAAAACTATTTTAGCTGTAATTGAATTGATGGTGACAAAATTGAGAATCAATAAATGCATGGGAAATATATAATATGGTCTATATATTTGGGTAAGGTTAAAAAAGTTAGGTTTGATTACATTCAGTTAGGTTAACATTGAATTTGAATGTAAAACAATTATTATATGCCTATTTGGAAACAGCATAAGAAGAAGACATCAAGCAGTTTGTTCACTTTATTCAAAGGTCATTTACATGAGATACTCAATATTGTGAGCTAGGGTACAGCCTACTGATGATTTGACAGTTTTTGTAAAAAAAAAAAAACAGTTTTTCTACTCCAGGAGTCCTAATTTAAAGACTTTTGGTTTGAAAAGGGTTTCAGTATGTAGGAAAACAATCTAGGAATCTAATTGTTTGATGAGAAGCTTCAAGTTTTATCTACAAAGGGTACAAAACTCCAATTTTACAAAACTTGAGCATTTTCACCTACAAATTTGACACAACAAAAAAGTTACCTGTTTTGATGCAAGTCAGAACCAAATTTGACATGTGTTGAAATTCTTGGGGACTACCTGTGGGCAGAACCTGGTGTATTTGACATGTATATTCTTGTTTGTTTGTTTTTCTTCGAGTTCATTTAATGTATAAAAGTGTAAAAAAGTAGAAGTTCAAAAGTAGAAGTAATAAAAATAATAAAATAATAAAATAATAATAAAAATAATACTAATAATACTAATAGAAGTAATAAAAATAATACTTCTACAAAAGTAGAAGCAATAAAAATAAAAGTAACTGTTCAAAAAGTAGAAGTAATAGAGCTAACAAAATTGTTTTAAGTATATAGTATAAACAAAATTGGCTAATCATAAGGAGTGTGATATTGTGACCTAGATCAAATCTTCTTTTTTCTAAGTGTTGCATATATGCATAGCATCTCCAAATGCAATCTGGAATAACCCATTTCCTGTCAGTTTTACTGGCCCAGCAAAGATTTGTTCATTGTTGACAGTGTAAATGACATCAACATTTGGCCATTTCAAAGTGTGATCTGTAATTCTAATCCACTTGAAAAACTTTAGTTTGGACTGTCCTTTGTCAGTAAAGTTCAAAATCCTACCAACAAAATATGGCACCTTGCTTTTTTGTCAATAAAGAAAACAACATAAGGTAGTATTTGTCCAGCTGCAGTTCAACTTCCAACCCAAATTTGAGATTTTTTTTTAGTTTCATTGATAAGTGCTAAGGAAGAGGAAAAATGACTTCCAGGTGAACCTCTGCAATTTTTGGCAGTAGTGGGCACCCATAAATTTGACAGCTTTATTTTTGTCAGTGGACCCTGGAATTTTGACACCAATTATTTCTCATTTGTTTTACATGTTCAGTGAAGTTTTGACAGAGTCACCTATATTTTGACAGGGTCTGTTGCTTGCAAAATAATTAAATCAATTCACAGAAGTCATTATCTGCATTTGAATTTGACTGAAGGAACATTTTTATTGTGCCTGGTAATCCACTACATTAAATAAGAATTTTTGACTCTTGGAACCTAGTTTCAACAATGTAAAATTTGTTGCCAGTCTAATTTAATTTCATCAAGAAAAAGCTAATGTGACTAGAATTCAGATCAAATGAGATGTATCTTGATGCATTGGTGCTAATCCCAGTTTTTTTTTGTTTTACATGTTCACTGTAGTTTTGACAGAGTCACCTATATTTTGACAGGGCCTGTTGTTGTCTGTCAAAAATTTTGACAAGGTTACTACAAGATATTCAGAAAAGAAATAAATCAATTTATAGAAGCCATTATCTATATTTGAACTTGACTAAATGAACATTTTTAATCTACTTGTTACTCCAATACATTAAAAAATAGTTTTCAACACTGGTTATATAACTTCGAAAACGCAATATTTCTAACCATTTTAATTTAATTTTAGCAAGAAAAAGCAATTGTAAGTAGAAGCCTAATAAAATCAGATGCAACTGGAAGTGTATTTGCCGGATCCAGTCTTTTTTTGTTGTTCCAATAAATAACCCAGTAACAGCGGTTTGAAGCATTTCATATCTGAAAAATTGTCAGGAGCTACTTTCTTGTTGAGAACTGGAAACTGACTGAATTAGATGTTCTTTTTGTATCTGGGTGTACTGGAAATTGTGTCAACATTTTCTGTCTTTGAAATACAAAAACAGCTCCAAGAGATGGTGCTCCAAGTCATGGCTAAGCAGAGTTATTCTGTTTTGAAGGAAAATTTTGACAAGGGTTCCAAAATTGCACTGTCAAATCATCAGTACTTTTACCCTTATATTAGCTACTCAAGCTACTCAAAATACCTGTCCAGGACAAACTTTAGTCTGTAGAGCCATCCCTGAAAGTTTTATTTTCCTAACCTAACCACTTTCTAAGATTGCACTAAGTAGCTCATCTACAATTTGGTAGGCCTAAATATTGAGCAGTTTGTATTATTGACCTAAATAATTTCTGAGACCACACTGGCTAATCATGATAAACAAAAAATTGCGAAGAAAGGAAGAAAACGAGGACAATTAACAGCCAGTGAAAAATTTGAAAAATTATGCAAATATTTTGGTCAAGACCTCTGCTTGACCGTCCTCAGTGCAGAATAAAACTGATAAAAATATAAAAACCAAACCTTAAAATAAATTTTTATTTTAAGATTTGGTTTTTATATTTTTATCAGTTTTATTCTAAACTGAGGAAGGTCAAGCAGAGGTCTTGACAGAAATATTTGCATAATTTTTCAATTTTTTCACTGGCTGTTAATTGTCCTCATTTTCTTCCTTTCTTTGCGATTTTTTGTTCATTATTGACCTACAAATAAAGTGAGCATAGCCTACCACTTGGTGCCTTTTTTATGCTCTTATTGATGAAATTATTGAATTATGAGCATAAAAAGGCATCAAATGATGTTTTCACTTTTATCCTAGCTAAATTACAGAATACAGAGTAAATTTTTTGCAGTTCATATTATTGGCTTACAAATAAAGTGAACATACCACTCAATGCCTTTTTTATGCTCTTTACAAATATAATAATCATTTTTGTTTGAAATGAATTTTACCCCCACTCCTATATATACCAATTTAGGGTAGCCTATAAATTTGCACCTTAGGGGGGTGGGGATGGGGGTAAACTTTAAAGTTACCTCTCATTTGCATAAAAAAGTGGTGGGGGCTAAAATTTGTTCCTGACAAATATGATTATAGGTCAATGTATAAGAAGTCATATTATTGAGTTAACCTAGGCATTGAGTGAGTACCATTCGATGCCTTTAGTTGTATGACTGACTACAAATATAATATGCATTTCGATCAGAAATGAATTTCAGCCCAGCCTTATGTAGACTATACATAGTCTTTAACCTTGAATTGGCATATACTAGGGGGCTGAAACTGATTTCCAACAGAATGGTCAATATATACCAAATCACATTATTGAGTTTCAAATAAAGTGAATACACCATTTGATGCCTTTTTTATGCTGATTATGAATGTAATAAGCATTTCTATCAGAAATGAATTTCAGCCCCCATCTATATAGGCTATACCTAACCCAACCTAACCTAACCCTGAATTGGCATACATAGGGGGGGCTGAAATCATTTACTTAATTCATCTAAGGGCTCCTTCATCTAAGGACCATTCTATTGGAAATGAATTTCAGCCCCCCCCCCTATATATATGCCAATTCAGGGTTAGGTTAGGTATAGCCTATATAGGGTGGGCTGAAATTCATTTCTGATAGAAATGATTATTATATTTGTAATCAGCATAAAAAAAGGCATAGAATGGTGTATTCACTTTAGTCCTAACTCAATAATATGATTTGGTATGTATTGACTGAAATGCTTAACTATATTCGTAATCAGCTTTAAAAAAGGCATCAAATGGTGTATTCACTTTAGTCCTAACTCAATGATATGATTTCGTATATATTGACCTGATTATATTTGTAAAGAGCATAAGAAAAGGCATTGAGTGATAACCTATATTAACTTTCATTGTAGCCTAGCTAAATTACTCTATGCTGAAGTTATCTGGTTTCTGCCTAAAATCATGTCTTTAATAAAAAATGTGGCCATTATTGCATGAACAGCCTACTAGTTTTGCAGACAAGATTGTGAAGTCATACAAAGGAACTCTTCAACATGAGATTAGGCTTGGTCTGTCGTGCTTAGTAGCCTAGATTATGGACCAATCCCAGTTTGATAGACTGTATATTTCTCTTACCTAAATCAATTTTTTTGCAATAAGAATCTTTTATTACTTCTTGAAAAGTTCAGAGACGGTTTCTTTGTTGTTTTACGTTAGTCAATATTTAGGTAATACCAGATTCCCTGAAATTTTAGTCATCAGTCCTTGTTTTGTTCAGCATTTTTTTCCAAAAAACAAAACATTTAT
Source organism: Artemia sp. Qi Xiang Cuo (assembly GCF_049724085.1). NCBI lineage: Eukaryota > Metazoa > Arthropoda > Branchiopoda > Anostraca > Artemiidae > Artemia > Artemia sp. Qi Xiang Cuo. The sequence continues at coordinate 18,122,054 of NC_142803.1, forward strand.
TCAAAGGTTAAGACAGTTCTCCTCTGCAATGTGGGTTTAATAATTAAATATATGGCATGACCCAAGTGACTAAAATCAAATATTACAAGTCCGCATATATACCATGCTACTATTCTGGAGAGTAAACTTGGTGAATTTTTCGCAGTTCATATTATTGACTTACAAATAAAGTAAACATACCACTCGATGCTTTTTTTATGCTCTTTCCAAATATAGATATCATTTCTGTCTTAAATGACTTATATAGGAATACATACCAGTTCAGGGTATATATTTGCACATTGGGGGTGGGGTGGGGGGGGGGGGGTAAAGCTTATTTCTGATGCTAATGGGAGGTAAGTTTAAACTCTACCCCCCTCCCCAATGTGAAAATATATATCCTGAATTGTTATATATAGGGATAGGGATAAAATTCATTTACGACAAAAATTATTATTATGTTCGTAAAGAGGGATAAAAAAGGCATCGAGTTCACTTTATTCACTATGTTCACTTTATTCGTAAGGCAATATGAACGTAAAGCAGTATGCAATGTACGAACCGCAAAACATTAACGCAAACTTTCCTAGCTTTCTAGTAAGGGTATTATAAAGTTTACTTAGAAAGCTCATCAGGGCTGGACACACGTAACTCATATCGGCATCGATTTACAAATCGGTACCGAATTGCGAAGAAATGGCATCGACTTGACGTTAAACAATTTTCTAGATTTCATGGCCAGATTACAAAAACGGCACCGAATTTTATCTTTGTAATCAAAAAAAGGAGAAGAAAACAAAGTGAAAGATATTAAACGTGAAACGTAGTCAGCCAAAAGATTCTGAGAAAAACCCTAAGCTCCTTATCATGGAGGTTTTCATATGGTGTCCACTATTAGTGTCCATGATATTTGAAGCCCGTTCTTTTACTCATCATTGTGCTAAGAACTTACATCTTTTGACAAAGAACGCTTAAAAGTGTAATCTTACGACTAAGATCTTTACTTATTGTGCCGTTCTTTTGCAAACATCTTTCATCATTCTGCTCTCATCAGCAGTCTAAGAACAATGATGATGATGAGTATATCATCAAAGTTCTCTCATCATTGTTCTATGTGGCAGAAAAATGGTGTTCTTCACACTTTTTGTTAACATCAGTGAGCACTAAGATCTTAGGACAAAGATGAACAAAAGAACGGAAATCTTTGCAGAAATATGTGAGGTCTCAGATGTAAGATCTTAGAGCAAAAGAACGGCTTTTTGGTTTTGAATATCTTGCGCCAAGGGGACTCTTTTTGTACTGCTATCGTTTGCCCTCTGAGCTTCTGAAATCAGGGCCGAAAAAACTTACGTGTGTTCAACCTTCGAATATGAAGGGGTAAATTGGGTTAAACCTCTCCAAATTTTCACACTCTTCTCGCAAATACTTATAATTTTTTTTTCATTTTTCTCAAGTTCTTCTCATCAAGCTGATTTTTTCCCAACATCTTACAACAGAAATTTGAGGAAAAGTATCATTGAAAAAATAATAAAAACTTCTGAATGCAAGGCAAATTGGATCAAAACCTTCAGATGGCTGCGTTATGACATCACTGACAAAATCAAAAATAAATGAGATCTACCTCAAGCAGAATGCTTATAGAGCCCTGTTTCCCCATTTCAGAGGGCAGGGGGAGAGGGGTCAGTTTTGGCGGGAAAATCAAAATGCTCAAAATTAAAAATAATTATATTTATCTCACCTGTAAGCCTCAGAGACCTCTCCTTCTACATTTCGGAGGGTGAGAGGGCAAAATGTATACCTATATTGGAAAGCCGATATATACTTTTGTTTAAAATATATTTTGTAAACTCCTACACTAAGTTTTACAATATATAAGGAAAATAAAATAAGTCATATGCGTGAATTTTTCCATGCTGCTTCTTAAGAGAATGAAGCATAGAGTCGACTTTTATACCTCATTCTGTTGTGACGCAAACATATCTCTTCAGCAGGGAAATCAAAAGAACAAAGTTGGGATGAATCCTGCAACTATTGATTATGTGCAGTTGAATATTGGTGTCCATGAAGTTTAATTTTGAAAATCGTGAATAAAGGGCACTGTTTTTGTACCACTAACAATTGCCAACTTAGCTGGTGAAAGTGGTACTGAAAACAGTTACGTGTGTCCGGTCCTTTAGTCTTATTTTTATTGTAACCATTGCTCTTTTATCAAGCAGAAGATTTGAACTAGTGAACACTATTATATGTGTAGACAATATAATTATATTAAATGTAACTCGGTTTATTTCATAAATGAGTAATTGTACAGTTTCAATACTCTATTTATCAGTTAGTTTCTAATAGCCCTTTTGACATTTTTCAAAAGTCTTCTTTTGTTAGCTAAATTATCCTTAACTTTTTGAAAAGTTAAATAAAGTTATCAGCTTTTCTTCGACTAAGTCAAGTGAGGAAAACGGTCTATTAACTTTATTGACGACGTCCATATGAACCAATGAAAGCGTAATAACATTAATTGCGCGCACTTCACTGTTAACTTATTTACAAATCCGTTAAGGTGTGCCAAATCTCACAGATCCTGCCCATTCTTGTTGATTGCATATTTTTCTTGCATTTATTTCGTTTTTGACCAGATTGAATTTTTGTCTACGTATTGCGTCACTTATCTTGCGTTTTCTCGGGTTAGCAGATGAAACTTGAACGGCTATTAATCCAGACTGTTTTAAATAGTAGCTTCCTATCATCTGATGGCATTTCAATCTCATGAAATACAAAGGATAAGTAATCGAGCTTGTCAGATAAGCAATCCTGGTATACTCGGAGGTAGTACTAGCCATTTTAAAGACATTTTTCTACCCTCCAAAATAAGCTCTTGGATAACATGAATTTTTTTTTCAAGATATCCGATACGACTGTTAAGAGAACCCTGAAATTATTAGATTCGTCTATTCTAAAAAAAGTACCTTATAGGATATCTAGAACGTTTTTTGAGCTGAAATTAGTGACAAAAGTGGATGAATCTGAGTCACAGACAAAAAGTATGTAAAACTGACCAATACTGCAATGTTTAACAAAAGAATAGGTTATTAAGCGTGCCTTGAAGATAATTGTAATAGTGCTACTATATGCAAGAAGACAGTGATGCCAAGCTTATTAAACAATATTCATTCATCAATCATAGGATTATAAAATATACTAACAACTCACTATAACACCAAGCTACTGGAAACTAAAACAGCTGCGCAGGCCTCTCTCCCACCCCAAGCTGTCAATTCTTACCTCCTCCCATCAAGTTCCTATGTCTCTTAAATCTTTCCTTACCCCTTCTCATCCAATTCGAACAAGACCTCCTGTTCTTTTTGCCCGATACTGAAAGCCAGGAAGAACAATATTTGGCAATCTGTCATCCCTCGTCCTAGTAATTTCTAAATTTCTTTTGTTATAGCCCTAAAAAATATGGTAGAACGAAATTTTTTGCACAGTTTGGTGTTTGAGCATCAAGTTTAAATAATGGTAAACATAATGTTCTACATCGTTCAAACCATAGTATATAAATTTAGACAGTACTACCATTCCTTATCTCAACCATTAGACAAAGCCGGACCAAGGTGCAAGTGCTCCGGAGATAATGTAGACAAGTAGAAACATAAGCGACATTAGATTTTTCACGGGTAGACAAGATAGATTTCTCTTGAACGCGAAACTTGGCTTCACCTTTGTAACACTAACTTTTAAAGAATCTAATTTTAGATTAATTTATTCCAATATATATATATATATATATATATATATATATATATATATATATATATATATATATATATATATATATATATATATATATATATATATATATATATACATATATATATACATACATATATATATATATATATATATATATATATATATATATATATATATATATATATATATATATATATATATATATATATATATATATATATATATATATATATATATATATATATATATATATATATATATATATATATATATATATATATATATATATATATAAATATATATATATATATATATATATATATATATATATATATATATATATATATATATATATATATATATATATATATATATATATATATATATATATATATATAATATATATATATATATATATATATATATATATATATATATATATATATATATGTATATATAAATCGGTAATTAGTAGTGTAATCTTATTATTAGATGCTTATAAGATAAGATAAGGGTTTATTCCAAAAACAACACAACACAAAAAAACACATGACGTTCCATAAGCTTACGCTTGTTCGGAAGTATTTACCCTCTTAAAATTAACACTTATATTCGATGTGTACATTCCTAAACCATCCAAAATGCCCTCATTTTCGATTTGTACATTCCTATACTGTCTAAAGAGCCCTCATTTTCGATGTGTATATTCCTATACCATCAAAAGCACCCTCATTTTCGATGTGCACATTCCTATACCATCCAAAGCACCCTTATTTTCGATATGTAGATTCCAATCCCGTCAAAAATACCCTAACTTTCGTTGTGTACATTCAAATTCCACCAACAGCGCCTTCAAAGCTGATATGTATATTACAATACCATCACAAGAACCCTAATTACCGTTGTCTACCTATATAAGCCGTCCCCGGAATCCTCATTTTCTATATCTACATTACTGTACCATCTAAAGCTCTCTCATTTTCGATGTGTACATTCCTATACCGTCCAAAGCTCCCTCATTTTCGTTGTGCACATTCCTATACCATCCAAAGCGCCCTCATTTTCGATGTGTACATTCCTATGCCGTCCAAAGCACCCTCAATTTCGATGTGTACATTCCTACACCGTCAAAAGTGCCCTCATTTTCGATGTGTACATTCCTATACCGTCAAAAGCACCCTCATTTTCGATGTGTACATTTTATACCGTCCAAAGCACCCTCATTTTCGATGTGTACATTCCTTCACCATCCAAAGCGCCCTCATTTTCGATGTGTACATTCCTATACCGTCCAAAGCGCTCTCATTTTCGATATGTACATTCCTATACCATACAAAGCACCCTCATTTTCGATGTGTACATTCCTATACCATCCAAAGCACGCTCATTTTCGATGTGTACATTCCTATACCGTCAAAAGCGCCCTCATTTTCGATGTGTACATTTTATACCGTCCAAAGCACCCTCATTTTCCATGTGTAAATTCCTATACCATCCAAAGCGCCCTCATTTTCGATGTCTACATTCCTATACCGTCCACAGAGCCCTCATATTTGAAGTGTACATTCCAATACCGTCCAAAATGCCCTCATTTTCGAAGTCTATATTCCTATACCATCCAAAGCAACCTCATTTTCGATGTGTACATTCCTATTCCGTCCAAAACAACTTAATTTTCGATTTGTACGTTCAAATACCGTCCAAAATGCCCTCATTTTCGATGTGTACATTCCTATACCGTCCAAAGCGCCCCCATTTTCGATATGCACATTCCTGTACCGTCCAAAGCACTCTTATTTTCGATGTTTACATTCCAATACCGTCCAAAATGCCCTAATTTTCGATGTGTACATTCCTATGCCGTCCAAAGAGCCCTCCTTTTCGATGTGTACATACCATTACCGTCCCAGACATCCTCATTTTAGGTGTATATTCCAATAACATCAAAAGCACCCTCATATTCATTGTATACATTCCAATACCCTCATCAGAACTCTTGTTTTAGATATATACATTCCTATACCGTCCAAAGAGCCCTCATTTTCGATGTGTACATTCCTACTATCCAAAGCGCCCTCATTTTCGATGTGTACTTTCAAATACCGTCAAAAACACCTTCATTTTCGTTTTTTATATTCATATGCAATCAAACGCACTATAAGATTTGATATGTACCTTTCACTACCATCAAAATCGCCCTCATTTTCGTTGGGCGCATACCATTACCATACAAGCAACCCTTACTTTAGATGTCTATATTTCAATGCTATCCAAAGAGCCCTCATTTTCGATGTGTACATTCCTAAACCGTCCAAAGCACCCTCATTTTCGATGTGTACATTCCAATACCGTCCAAAATTCTCTCTTTTTCGATGTATAGATTCCTATACCATCCAAAATGCCCTCATTTTCAATGTTTACATTTCTATACCGCCCAAAGAGCCCTCATTTTCGATGTGTACATTCCTATACCATCCAAAGAGCGCTCATTGTCGATGTGTTCATTCCAGTGACGTCCAAAGCGCCCTTATTTTAGTTGTGTAACTTCCTATGCCGTCCAAAAAGTCCTCTTTTCGATGGGTACATTCCAATACCGTCCAAAAAGCCCTTATTTTCGATGTGTACATTACTATACCATCCAATGCGCCCTCATTTTTGATATTTACATTCCTATACCGTACAGAGCGCCCTCCTTTCCGATGTTTACATTCCTATACCATCAAAACCACCCTCATTGTTGATATGTACCTTCCAATGCCATCCTAACCATCTTTATGTTCGATGTGTTCATTCCAATAACGTCATAAACGTCTTTATTTTCGTTATATACCTTCCATTATCGTCAAAAGAGCGATCATTTTCGATGTGTACATTCCTATACCGTCCAAAGCGCCCTCATTTTCGATGTGTACATTCCTATACCGTCCAAACCGCCCTCATTTTCGATGTGTACATTCCTATACCGTCAAAAGCACCCTCATTTTCGATGTGTACCTTCCTATACCGTCAAAAGCACCCTCGTTTTCGATGTGTACATTTTATACCCTTCAAAGCACCCAAAAGTGCGGAAACAGCTTGAGCACTGTCGTAACCGTAGCTTCTAATCTTCTAATCATTGGTTTGCAGATTTATCTTCATCCAAATTTTTTCAACTACCCTCACTAATAATACAACCTAGGTAAGTGAAGCTGTCGACTTCAACCTTTTTATCCCAGCATCACTTCACCTTCATTAAAGTAATAACAGGAAGATTTTTGATTATTTTACACACTTTCTAATTCTCTTTTATTTCTTTAGAAAAAATTAAATATTCTGAGCTGTTTTATAATTAAGACACTTAAGTAAACTTGTCCTTCCAACGGTCCAAGTTATAAACTACGAGTATCAAAATAAATATTCTAATAAAAATATTTTTAAAAACTCCCATTGAAATTTTTCTATCCCACAGCACAAAAATTCAGTTTCAATATCTGATACTGAAAATCCACAAAAACAAGTTAGAGTTAAAAAACAAAATAAAAAAAGAGCCACCATCTTACATGAGAAACTAAAAGCTGGTTGATTTAAAAGAATAGTCAACAAAATTCGTGTTTAAATGAGTCGTCTCTATGGCCCAAGATTTCATTTAAATTATTTTGTTATCAGCAGAAGCCAGAGGCAGTTTTAGAGAGGGGGGGCAGAAGGGTGCTTGCCCAGGGAGCAGCAATTTTAAGGGCACACAATTTTAAATAAATAATATAATGGTTATAATAATTTTCTAATTTTTTAAATTTTATTTTTCTTAAAACAAAGCAAAGAGCGGAGTTGGTAGTAAGCATAAAAAAATTGAATACAAAATTTTAATTTTTCCTATATTTTAATCCCTTTTCCTTGAAAATAAAGGTAAGTAGACGGAATTTAATTAATTTTAATGTTTTCTTTGATATTTTATAGTCAAATATTGTTAATAAATGAAAATAATGAATAAATGAAAATTTCGTTAAAATTTTATGACAGACAGGTGGGGGAGGGACACTAGTCAAGATTTTTCCCCGGGCACAAGAGAGGTAAGAACCTCTCACTGCCGGTTCTTCCCAGCCAGTTAAGAATCCACAACTGTGGATTGTAGCAACACACATTACAATACTATTATTAGTTATATATAATTATAATAACTATAATAGCTCTATAATTATTATAAGCATTGTAATTGAAAATGCGTAATGGCAAAAAAATAAACTTGATAATAACACAAACGCGGCAGACAGGTAATTTTGAGCTGTTTAGTTTAAGATGAACTTCTTCATTTTACAGAACTTGTCAAAGAAATGAGAAAAATGAGAGTTACAATGTTCGATTATCCTCCAAGTTCTATCAACTATTTGATTATACTAATTTATTTTTATTAAACCAAATAAATCACATCAATTAATTGTATTTTTATTTTATTACTTTTAGTTAATTAATAACTGTTGACTAATCTATATCACTACGCGAGAACAATAAGTACACAACTTTAAGAATATATTTAACAATTCAGTATTTTTAGACCCTAAATGTAATTTTCTTTGTATGTTGATTAAGATGAGAATAAATGGCGTTGTGACTGCCGTAAATAAGGAAAAGACGTACAATAATCGCTTAAAATAGTATTACCTGGAATCTAGTAAAATAAGGTCTTTGAACCAGATATATCAGAGTCAGAAATTTTCGAACGTTGCTAATCTAGGACGGTGCTTCGTATAAAAGAACTCATCACAGCAAAAAGCTACCTGAGGCCAACACAGCAGCTCCAACAGGTCACTCTCTCAGAAACCATGGACATCAAAAGACGCTTGCCATTCGTGGCGGAACTGTGCTAAGCATTTTATGGAACTGTGCTAAGCACTGTACAAAGCATGGAAGAACTATGTGGCAAACGTGGCACTCCGAAATGCAAACCTGGTGACAGGAGGTCAGCGCCCCCTCGAGCACCATGCAACAGTTTCAGGAGCGTCCAGGCAGGGCCTTATCCAGTACAATGTCACAAGAGAAGCTTAAATTTCTTATTGAAGCTTACATGGTAGCCCTTATTTAACACCGAAGTAGATTCTCTTTTCAACTCAATCCGTTTTAACTGGTACCTGAATTGATTAGGGAACTCATTAGTAATAGCTTTCTAGGTATCTTGTATCTTGCAGCGGGTACAGGCGTTTTCGCATCACCCGGCATCCGACCGAAGCTTCCGAATGAGGGTCTCCCATGATTGCCGGTCTTAAGCCAATTCTTCGGCGAACTTTAGCCATTGCTTGTCCCATTGAGGCCAAACTTACGGAAACTTTCAATAGGCTCCAGAACTTGCCTAATGAGGGACCACCAATTTTTAAACTAACCTCCTTTTCGTCTACATCATGTTGATAAGAGTTCAACGAAAAGTATCTGTTTAATGAGGCGTTCGATGGGGCGATGCAAAACTTGTCCAAGCCGGCGGAGCTTGATGACGCTTGAGATTTTGTCGATGCTGAAATAATGTTGGCGGATATTGTCGTTCGAAGTATGAAAGTAAAAAAGGAAGCGTAAAATTGAACGTAGGCAACGGTGGTCAATAGCCTCTATACCACGTCCGTGAGCTGCTTTGATGGGCAGCGATACAACACGATAGAGTAGGATGGCCCTTACAGGACTGCCCTCGCGGAAACAAACATTTGTCGTAAAATACGTCGTAGTATTGAAGATAGTGATACTGAAAAATGCTTATGCCAACTTTGCCTCTCACTCAGACTATCTGTCTTGGCTTTTTCTCCAATTTGCCATGGTTGGAGAGCAATTCGATTTTGTTTGAATTAATAAAGCGCAATTCAATTTTATTCAATTCAAATCAATTTTAATTCTATTAATAACTAAAGAGCCTAATTATGGCACAATAGAATGAAGATATAAATGTAACATCATTTAATAGCGGCCTGCTAAAATACAGTACAATTAAAATGGAATGAAATAATAGTAGAGCAAAGCAAACACAAAATAATGAAATAGAAAGAGTAATGAAAGGTATATTCCTACACGATGTCGAAAATATGAGGTAAAATAAAGAAAAATCTTCTTTTTAGTTTGATATGATATTGATCTCAGCTTAACTGAAAGCTTCTATGTGAGTGTGTGTGTGGGGGGGGGGGGGGTGAATAGGTCTTTGCTAAGACGAGAAATAATGTCGTCTTCCACTAGAATAACGATATTCAATGTAATTCAATCTCAACCCGCCTCTTTTTAAATGCAAGAATTCGTACAAGATTTTCGATGTGTTAATGGATAAAAACCTAAAGAATGAGTCTTCCAGGGCTATCCTTCCCCCGACCCCCCCCCTCCCCCAAAGCACTATATCGAATAATATTTGGTTCAATTAGGACCCCAAAACAACGAAATAGACGAGAAGTCTAAGAATCCTCGAATAAAGTTCTAGGTTTAAGATTCATTTACTCAATTTTATAAACAAAGGGGGAGATCAGATTACTTATAAAGTCAATACTAGATATATGGAATAAACAAGCTTAAAAGGTAGAGCATAGAATAGCTTTGATAATTTTTTCAGACTCAGGGAGGATGGGACGGAGGACAGTCTTCCAAAATAACTTCAAAATTATGAAGATACTGTTCGAGAATAAAAGATATAATACAGAATGTGTAAGTCAACTAATATGAGAACTGCAACTACAATATAAAATAATCGTTATGAAGGCACTAACTCTACATTATTCAGAACAACTTTACGACGAAGTTGTAATATGTTTGGATGGTTTAGTGTGAAATTAAGTAAATCAGAGACAAAAACACTTAAACCTCTTAATATCGGTTACGCTTTTCAAATTAAATTAACACTGCTTTAGACCTGAATCAAAACCCCCAGGGAGCGTTTTCCTGACATTTTAATTACTAATCCGGAACTGTAATAGCCTTCGATCTGTTTTTAGCAAGCGATCATTTTCAAAAACAATCTAACAGCCTGAGCCAATTTTTCATCATCTTCTGAGGTGGCAATAATTCGTGCTGCTCTAGCAAGGGCAACTTCTTTTTCAAACTGCTTTGCATCTTTGTGACCTTCACGAATAACGTCATCGCTCAGACCAGCCAAACGTGCTGCATTAAATCCATAAGACTTAGGGCAGGAACCGGGAACAAATCGGTATAAAAATGTGATTGTTTCCTAAAAGAAAAAAAAGTGATTAAAAAATGATGTCTTGAATGACGTCATTGCTCAAACCAGCTAAACGTGCTGCATTAAATCCATAAAACTATGGATAGGCACCGAGAACAAATGGGTATAAAAATTAAATTATTTGCTAAAAGACAAAAAAACGTGATGAAAAATGACGTCATGGATGACGTCATCATCAAACTAGCCCATCGTTCTGTATTAAACCCATAAGATTTTGGGCGAGCATTGGAAGCAAATTGGTTTCAAAATGTAATTATTTCCTAAAAGACGAACAAAGTGATTGAAAAGAGAAAATAATGACATCATCCCTAATACCAGCCAATCGTACTACATTTAATCCATAAGACTTTGGGTAAGCATCGGGAACAAAATGGTATAAATTTTACAGTTCCCTAAATCAGAAAAAAATGATATAAAATAAAACATAAAAAAACGAGAACGAAGTAAAAACGAAAAAATTAAGAATAACCAAACAAAATACAGTTATGTCCACCAAGAAAAATTAAAACGAAAAAAACAAACAAAAAAAACAAACAAACGTGAAAACACAACTCGATTTAAGTTGTTCACAGAGAACAGCAATTGAGAGTGATAGCGAAATGTCCTACTCACGGAAAATTTATTTCGAGAAAAAAGTGATTTAAGATTTTTGACTCTTTCTAGTTTCGACATTATTAAGAATCTAGAAAAAAAAAACAGAACCTACATATAAAGCAGCGCTGCTCTAGCTTCTTTTGCGGCCAGGGCAAAATATTGATTAGACCCCCCCCCCTCTGTCTCCCAAACAATTTTCACACAGTTTTTATTTTAAAAATAAATTTAAGATATAATTTTAAATTTATTATTTAAATTATTTAGTTGTTATTAATTATATATTTTACTATATTAATTATTAAGAAAATTACATTAATTGTATTTTAATTAAATTATTTTAATTATTATCATCTGATTTTTAAAATTAATTTTATTGATTTTATTTTAATAAAACAAGAATTTCAAAAATTAAAAAATGATTATAACAGTTAGATTATTGATTTGAAATTTTGTACCCCTAAAATTTTTTAGCCCAGAGCGAGTGCCCCCTCTGTCCCCCCTCTAAAACCGCCTCTGATAAATGGCTAAGATGGGACATAGAAAAACTAATTTCTTTCCAAGAATACGAAAAATAGAGCCGTAGGCCAATTTCGCTGCAATTATGCGCAGAGAAAATCATTTGCAGAGAATTTTTTTTTTATTTCGTGCAAATAACGGAATAGAAAAAAAAATACAGAACCAAAAGCTCATTCTTCATGTTTTTTTTAAACTTTGATTACAGTTAACAAAAGGTAATTTATCAGTTAATTTAAAAATCATTAAGGATACAAAAAAAAAGTGAAAACATTTTTTTTTCGTTATTCTCAGAGTGCACGACTTATAAACCGCCTAAAATTCCTAATTAATTTTCATTACTTTGTTTGTCGATTCAATTTTTTGTTGCTAAGCAACAGAGGATCAGACCGAGTCTCCACATAGGCCATTGGAAAGAGCTAAAAAAAAAAACATCTTAGATGGCAATCTTCCCTCTACAATTTTAGTTTCAACGGAATACGACAATCTCGCTCTAAGTCTTGCATTGTTCTCTTGCTATTTACATTATTTTCTCTTTCTTCACTAGTCGTGATTTTCCTCTATCTGTCTTCGTCAGGCTTTCTGATTTTTTGCTGCTTGGCTAATATGGCCTCAATTGGTTAGTATGGTCAGTGTGTTCTAAAAAAGTATTTAAAGAAAATATGTCAATCTTTCTTCTGGAAGATAAACCCTTTTTTTCGAGATCCTGTTCTTAGACATAAAATTGAAGTACCAGATCGACTTAATCGTTATTGGATTCCAATTTTCAGACCAGATTAGAAACAACGCTTAGACCGAATAACAATGAAAATATATTTCAAAGTTTTAAAGCCGTTTATAAAAAAAAATCATTTAAACAATCACTTAAACAGGTAGCATAGCATATATTTAAAAAAATATAAACAAAAAACCAATTTGAATTTACAAAATGGATTCAACTGACAAAAAATAACCAGAATTAACAAAAGAAAGAATGTAGTATTTCTAAGAAGTTATCAAATGCTACAACAAAAGAGAAGTTGATATTCAAACAGATAGAAGCTACTCATCTCCTTCTTGCTTAAAAAGCGATTTCCCGATCGACAAAAGCTAGCTTACTAACTTATACTTGTAGCAGAATTCAAGCATCTCAGCTCCATTTGGCGTCCGGTAACTTTGTCATTGTGGTAAGCCAAGAGTCTCAGTCAAACGTAAGTGGCTCAATCAATTCGAACCAGGACTATCCCATCTTCGTCCATACTTCTTGAAGCCACGGAAAGAGTTGAAAGAGTTTAGGTTTGACATGATGGAGGCGAGCAACGTTTTCTTCTGTCCTCCATGTCACTTTTTTCATCCCGAAAGGGGCGTACATCTGATGGCATTATTGACGAAGGTGTGCTGTGGGCGGCGAAGTGTATGGCCGAACCTTCGGAGTTTTCTTTGTTTGATGATAGTGGCCAAATCATAACGGTGATGACAAAGTTTACGGAGTTCATCATTGCTGACTTGATCACAAAATTTGATGCCAATGATTCTCCTTAGACATGAGTGGTCGAATGCGCTGAGGGCTTGTATGTCAGATGCTTTCAGAGACCATGTTTCACAGTCGTATAGTAGGACAAACAAAGGCCTGATATATCCTTATTCTTATCTTCAAAAGCATTCTTTTCTGGTTCCATAGAGAGTGGTTTAGCTGGGTGATTCTCGACTGACTTTCTGATGTGCATCCTCGTATTTGGTCTACCAGAGGGCCTAGGGAGAGATAGAGAGAGATGAGATATTTATTTCGAGAAATTACTATCACAAGCCCTGAAGGGCCGAATTCGAATTTCGAAGTCCATAAAAAAACAAACAAGCAAGAAAATCATAACAAAAGCACAACAACTAAAAAATTGGCAACCAATGCAAAAAAATAAAATAATTAAATAGCGGAATCCTATATGATTCTTTTGTCACTTATATTAAAAACTGCAAAATGGCAACTAGCTAAAAAGATAAAAACCGATAAAACTGAAAAAAAAAATAATATACATGTTTAAAAAACAACATAAAAAGGGGATAGGGAACAAAAAAAAAAGAGTATAAAGAAAAACGAGCTGTTTCTTTTATTATATAAGAGAAAAGACAAAATTTATTTACAAATTAACAACTATTTATTATATCAGTAAAAAAAAGGGATAAAATATTTCTTATACCGCAAGGTAGCACAAACAATGGGAGATAAGGTGGGGATAGGCTGGGACACAGCTCATGGAGGGCGATTTCTATCAAGTACAAGGTATTCAGGGAAAAGGTTTGCATTATAAGGGTCCAAAACTGCGAACTTACCAAAACGGAGGCAAAAATTATCTCTTCTTCTCTTGAGGGTCTCTAGTTTTCAAATATTTAACAAATGCAGATACGGTATCTTGCCCTCTTTAAAAATAATTATTAGAGCTCTCTTTCGGAGATTTTCAATTTTTTGTGTTGCTTCATTTGAGAGACCTGGGTGCCACACAGGACAAGCATACTCTAATATGGGACGCACAAAAGAAATGTATACTTGTAGTAAATGTGATTGAGGGCAACTGAATTTATTTAAAAGTGTAAGGAGCGAAAGCGAGGAGTTTGCTTGTCGTAGGATATTATTTATATGGGCATCCCATTTCAAATTAGAAGAAATTGTAACACCAAGGAGTTTAAGAGATGTGACAGAGGTTTCAGGAGGTATAGGAGCAAGAAAAAGGGGAGGGGATTTAAGGAAACCTACTGAGACTATTGCGGATTTAGAAGGGTTAACTGTCATGTCAAGGGAAGAGCCCTCACAGGCAATATCTTGGAGTATGCCCATTGGGTTGCTAAAGATGTTTTTATGACATATCTCTAAAACTGTCAAGTCATCGACAAATATTAGATTACGCCAAGTATTAGATTTTTCAAGTAATTTACCCATGGTATCAACAAGATGGATCAGGTAATGAGAGGTTGACGTGGATTTGAGATTAACAAACTGTCTAAGATCAATGAGGGGGAGGACTTTCATCTTAAGCCAGTCCTCGAGAAAACTTTCATACAATTTTGAAAAAACCGAGATCAGGGTAATAGGACGAATGCCATCAAAGCCAGGCTTCCTATTTTTCTTTTTGATTGGGGTAATAAAGCCTTGTTTCCAATATTGAGGGAACTGTCCAGATTCGGTAATTTCATTAAACAGGGTGGATAGGGGTCTTGAGAGGTAATCACTGAAAGCTTTAATCAGAGTAACAGGAATATCAAAAGTGCAAATGCTTGATCGTTTTAGTTTTTCAATTTTTTTTACAACATCAAGTGGAGAATTATGTGGGAGTGAAAAAGGATCAGGAATATCTGGAAATGCGTAAGATAGTGGTAGGAGACTCTGGACAATAGAAGCCAGAAACTTATTGAGGTCATTAGCTGTGGTCTTTGGAGGTTCATTTATATTAAAATTTAGTTGTTCTTGACTCTTGCCGGTAATTTTTCAGAGTACCAGTTCTTTGGTTTATCATGGCGCAAGTATTTAATTTTATTTTTATAATAGGCTCGGGCAGCTTTTCTAATTTGACTTTTTAATTCCTTTCTTAACTTATTTGCTTCAGCTAAATTACCCCTGTTAAATAAGCTTATTTTCGTGCGGATTAATATTTTTATGTGATTATTTATGTGAGGTTTATCACTGGAGCATTTTTTTATTTTTTTTCTGGGAAACATAATGAGTAGGAATCAATTAGTTTTTTTGTGAAAAATCAGAATTTTGTCATCAAGGTTATTAGAATAATAAATGTCTGACCAACTTTCACTGGTCGGCCATGATCCAAAAGAAAAAAAAAGGCCTGTGTCACCGAAGGGACGGCAAGCCCCAATGGAGGTAGTAAAGGAATGTTCAATGGCTGAAGAGGGAGAAAAAAGAAGACAATTGTGGTAACTGCCTCCTAGTGGTGGCAATGCTTGCGGGGAGTTGTAATACTTACTCGTGTTTGAACAAATAACATCCAGAGAGGTGTTACCTTTTGTAGTAGATATTTTAACCAGTTGTTTAATATTAAGAGAGGTGCAGATAGAGTCTATCCTCAGGTCATTCACATCGCAAAGTAAGCAAATACCAGCGTTCGGATACTTTGATAAGTTATCAAATATTTTGCAGTAGGTTGCATAGGTTGCATCAAGACATGGCTAATTGTAGACAGAGAAAAGGCAAGACAGATAGTCCAAGTAATTGAGAGGCAAATGTTTAAACAGCTGCGGCCCGGGTAAATGGCGAGATTAGGCGTTGCTCTCTTATTGGACACATACTTGTTTGTTAGTTTTTGGAAAGGCATGCCTGCCTAGAGTCTCAGGCATGTTGACCAAGAATTTAAAATTTAAGTCTTGAGAAGATATAACAAATACCATGACTTTTGTCTTCGAGGAGCTTATCTTTATAGCTCACCAAAGAGAATTCTCAGCTATTTTTGATAGCATGGATTGTGCTTATGAACGAGATTCAGTTAATAAGCTAATATCGTCGGGATAGTCCATATCGGTGATCCCAAAATTAGGGTTTACTTCAACGCCTGAGAAGGTCGTCATTGCTCTGGTCATGATCCAGTCGATTACGAAGTTAAATAAGGCGGAAGACAATATACATCCCTGTCGGACACCAAAATCAATTTGAAACATCGAGGAGAGCTCCTTGAATTTGGAAATCTGAATTTGGGCTCGCATACGCTGGTAGTATGCTGCACTGAGTATGACTATCTTGTCGGGTACTCTATCCTCTGCCAAGGCTTTCCCGATTTCATCCCTTAGAACAGAGTCAAAGGTCGTTATAAAGTCTATAAATAGAGGCACTGTTGGTTTCTGGTGTTTTGCCCTGAGTTCTGCCCCTCAATAATTCTAGAGTTCTA
Source organism: Artemia sp. Qi Xiang Cuo (assembly GCF_049724085.1). Classification (NCBI taxonomy): domain Eukaryota; kingdom Metazoa; phylum Arthropoda; class Branchiopoda; order Anostraca; family Artemiidae; genus Artemia; species Artemia sp. Qi Xiang Cuo. The sequence continues at coordinate 18,138,917 of NC_142803.1, forward strand.
GAGTTCAAAAGTGCTGCCCCTTAGTGATTCTAAAGTTCTAGTATAAAGTTCTACCCCTCATTAATTCTGGAGCTCTAGTTATTCTAGAGTTCTGCCATTCATTAATTCTAGATTTCTAGAATTAGTTCTAGAGTTCCACTAAATCTAGAGTTTTGTTCATCAGTAATTTTAAACCAACAAATGCCCTACCTTTATATGATTTGATACAAGGTCCAGTTGTACTGATTTTCCTTTCTTTAACCCTGTTGTCTAAAAGGCAAACATTTAAAAGAATGCACAAGAAACGAGATGTTCTGACAAAAAATAAAGCGATAATCAAAAAGTATATCCAGAAATTCAAGTTCAAAGTAAAAACAAAAATACAGGTATAACATAAAAGTAGAAGAAAAGATTAGTTAAATTAGGAAAGAAATTTATTTAATCTAATCGGTTAATTAAACTTTAATAATTAACTTACTAATTAAAGCAGATTAATAATATTAATTTAATTAAACGCAGAAGACAAATTAATTCAATTACAAAAGAGATTTATTTAATTTAACTGGAAAATTAAATTAAATTCACTTATCAATTAAATTACTTGGATTAATTATATCAAAATTTAATTAAAAGTAGAAAAAAAATTATAATTAATCGTACCTGAGTTGGATCTTCATCGTTTTCATTTTCAACCATACAAGCCATATGACCAAGTCCCACTTTGGCCTCTTGAGAGAACTCTTCGACCAAATTTCATGAATTTCAGGAAAATAATTTTCACAGAAGGGGGTTCCCTGAAGTTGCAGGGAGACGATTAGAACTTAAAGGTCTTCTCAAATGAAAGTATACCAAGGAGAACTTTTCGGACTGAATCTTCTGCAATAAATTTTATGGAGGGGGGATTTTCCTCAGGTCTTGAATACGTCACTGAACTCTATGAATATTATTCCATTAGCAACGTAGGGATAGTAAACAGTGACAGACCTAAAGCTCCAAGTTATCTAACCTTAGCGTAAAGAGCAAGGTCATTAGATGGGGGCTACACCCTCATACACGGAATAATTTCTAATTTTTTTAGTTTTCATGTTGCTTCTTACTTTCAGTTGAAACAAATTGTTTTAAAATTAAATTTCTGATCGTTTTTTTAATAATGCCATTAAATCTGGCTTACTCTCCATGAAAAAATCCTCTCCTTCCGAGAAACTTTTCTGTCGAGCGTTCCTTTCACGTAAGATGCACCCTCCCCCCCGTGAAATTCTCTCCAGGTATTTCCATCTTGTCTGAAAATCCCCCCCCCTCCTTAAAATTTATTGCAGTAGATTCGGTCTGGAAAAAATATCCTTAGCATGCATTTATTTGAAAAAGATATTAACTTCCAAAAAAAATTCATAATTAATCGTACCTGAGTTGGATCTTCATCGTTTTCATTTTCGACCATACAAGCCATATGGCCAAGACCCACTTTGGCCTCTTGAGAGAACTCTTCGACCAGAGTATGATAATGGGTGGAAAATAAAGTGCGAGCACCAAGACGAACCAACTCACTGACGACAGCAGAGGCAATGGCTGTCCCGTCATAAGTTGCCGTTCCGCGGCCTAAAAATTCAATAAAACAATTAGTGCATATTAGCTTGCAACTTATTAATGCATAGTACATCAACTTGTACACAATAAAACAATTAGTTAGCAAGGGGCCTTTAATAGGTTGCCATAGTAAGTTTGTTTGTTTGTAACTATGTAAACATAATGTGACATGATATCAAACACACATCTGCAAGGTTCATTAACGTTATTAAGGCAGGTTCACAGGAGCTGAATTTCACTTCGGCGCCCAGTTTGAAAAACAAAACTAAAAAAAGAAAAAACTCTAATTTGGTGGATCACTTGGTTTATTTATGTTTCGGGTCAGGGGAAAAAAAGTTCATCATTCATGTTTTGCGTCAATATTTCACGCTGTCCAATCAAAAATGCCTTAAAATGGGTAGATATTCAGTTCAATTCCATGTCAAATTAAATAAAAAAGAAAAACATTTTTTTCAACTGAAAGTAAGGAACAGCATTAAAGCTTAAAATGAACAGAAATTACTTTGTATATAAGGGAGGCTGCCCCCTGCTCAGTTTTTCGCTCTTTAAGTTCTTTGAAAATACTTCTCATTCAAATTAAAAGGCACTTGTATTACAGGAGTCGTTTTGAGAAAATTGGGACAAAAAGGCAGACTTGGGCGTAAAGGGCAATGGGCGAGAAAAGGGCAGAATAACTTCTATTCGTTTTAAGCAGCAATATTCCTCCTTAATTCCAGTTCAAAAAACTTATTTTTTATTTAATTTTTGCCTTTTTTTCAAATCATACAAAGACCCCCCCCCCGGATAAAATTTTCCCCAGGAACTCGACTACCCATAGAAAATTTTCCTTGTGGAAAATCCCCCATACCTGCAGAAATTCCCCAAAAAATTTCGTAGATTTTCCAATAATAAATTCGATATGTAAAGAATGGGCAAATTGCACAAATTTACAGCCCTTTCCCCAGGGACTGCGGCAGGTCATGTCATCCCCAGAGGCATAGTGCTGTACCTTTCAACCTTGCTGAATCAAATAGCTATCTAAAAATTTTGATTGGATGTTTTTGGGAAAAAAAGTGGCACAAAAGGGTGATAGTTCCCCTCCAATCTTTAAGGTCACTTAAAAAAGGCACTATAAGTTTTGATTTCTGTTCGAACGAGTCCCCTCCCGATCTCATGGGACCATTGGTTCGATACGATCACCCCAGGAAAAAAAAAACATACGCAATCTTTCTTTAGGCAAAAAATACAAGATTCCACATTTGATTTTAGATAGGAGCTTGAAATTTCAACAGTAGGGTTCTCTTATATGCTGAATCTAATGCTGTGATTTTAATTAGATTACTTGGGCTTTTCAATAGTCAGGGAAATTTTTTCTTGCTCGTCACTTTTGATGAGTAAAAGTAAACCGAATGAATTTCATATATTTCATATGTTTTTCAAATATCGCATATATTTTTCATATATTTCATATATTTTTCCTACATTTCATACATTTTTCATTTATTTCATATATTTTTTATAAATATATGTTAAATTTCGTAAAATTCATAATTTTTATTCATAAACAATTCACAAACATACTCATAATTTACAGTTGTTTATTTTAAAATTCATAAATTTCGTACATTTCGAATCACCATAAAACGCCAATTTTTGTATTTATCAACTGATGTCAAAGTTCCTTTTTAAGAGTATCGGTTGCTATTTGACAGAGTCACTCCTACTTGCTCTTCTTTACCAGGAACAGTTTGAGTAGGTGCCCCCTGGGAAACTACAGCCTAGTTAAAACGTGACACTGCATACATTCTTCGTAATGGATAATTTTGTTCGCGTGTTACCGTCTTAGTTGGTTGTTTAGGAAGTCCCATTGGAAAACTCGCTGTTCACTCCAGGAAGCCCTCCTCAGTCATCCCCTCCAAAAAGGTCAATCTGAAGAAACCCACTTGAAAAGACAAATTATGAACTTAAAATTCATTTGCTACGAATTGTTGAAAGGGTTAAGAATTTGTAGGGATGAATTTCAATCTCGAAGCTTTTTTATATAGCCTACAAATCAAATACAGAAATCCATTATTTTCTATTTCCCGCCCCAATTCCCAAAACGTATCCTGGCGTTTCTATTCTCTTCACTTATTCCTGGTAAATGAATATTCTCGAAACTAATCAATTTATAAGTGATTACTTCTGGCAATCCAGCCGAAAGTTGTTTATAAGCAAGGATTAAAATCTAGCTGATTGTGCGTCATCAGGTGTCACAAAGAGAAAAAGGTTAAAATAAAGAGTTAAAACAAAGAGAAATGGAGAATTTACTTGCGAATAATCTTGCGACTCAAAAACTTTTGTTCTAATTACTGACTTAAAACTTCACCCAAAACAACGAATCACCCGGTCTTCCCGAATCGAATCCATAAATTAAGGAGGAGTCTTGACAAAAGTTTAATACGTGTAAGAAAGTAGATAAAGAGGAAATCAGGTAAGAGATAGTTCATAGGCTATAGTCATAGGCTACATCAGGTAAGACATAGTTCGTAGGCTTATAGAGCCACAATTCAAGGGCCCAATGATTTATTTGCTTGAAAATCCCACAAATGCAAATTTTCTGAATTTAACGAAGAAATAATTTGGTTTTTGTGCAATATCATATGGCTAAGGAAAGGGGATATATTACACTATTATCGGGGGGAGGGGTAATAATTTGAAATCAACTGTGGCTAAATAGTTCCAATTCTTTATTATAGCTAGATATAATAACAACACTATTAACATACTGTTCCCAGCGGGGAGACGGGCTCTAAGGACAAGCCAGAACTGCTGCAAACAAGCCAGCAAACGTTCAAGAAACGTTTCCATTAAACATGTAGGAAACGTCTGTTGGCACATTTCTCACTCATCTCTTACCAAATAATGACGTAGATAAATTCGGTGACCATACTGCCTTTCCATGACGATAAAATAAAAGTTCAAAATAGGGATAAAATCCTTTTTAATAGACGGTGTATAGAAATTCACAAAAATACCAGATATTTCGGTCACACATACAGTGACCGTCATCAGTAGTAAAACAACTACTACTAACACTACACTACAAATACACAAGTAGCACTACTGATGACGGTCACTGTATATGTGACCGAAATATCTGGTATTTTTGTGAATTTCTATACACTGTCTATTAAAAGGATTTTATCCCTATTTTGAACTACCAAATAATATTTGCCATAAAAATACTGACTTAAAACTTCACCCAAAAAGTTCGTTATCCTGGTTTAAAATAATGCCAGATCTCGTGCAAATAGACATATTTGAAAAAATAATCTATCCAGAAACAGGAATAAGGGAATTAGCATACGAAAAAAAGGCAAAAGAAATGAACCAGTGGAACTAGAGCGCAGTTCTTAATCTGGAAATACTTTCGGGAAGTATACAAGTCCCGGAAATACACAATATTTCCGGGAAGTGTATTTCTTTACAGGGGTAGGGTAACTACCCACCAGATTGTACAACGTTCATAGACTTCAGGATGAAAATGTGAGAGAATTGTTGCAGATGTACTTGAAGACTTATTAGTCCAATATAATGGATTTTAAATTTTATGGATATTAATATGGATTTTAAATTCTGCATTGTAGAAGACAGATAGAATTGCTTTATGAAAATAGTTTGCGATGTAGCAGATGATGTTACACAAAGAAAAGTAACAAAATGTACTTTAAGAAGGAATGTTAATTGAATATCTGTGTGTGATAGAAGATAGAAAGGTTTGGTAAAAAAAATAGAAAAAAGAGTGATAAATCTTTCGACGGAAAGTGAAGTAAAAAGGAATTAAAGAAACATAAAACGGAGCCTTGAATAACACTCCTGATTATAGGAAAATGCAATCAGAGAGCATAATACAAAGATATTGTACTGGAATGTTCAATAATTGGAAGGAAGCATCAAGTTCTGACTTGTCCCAGTTAAAGATAGGGACGGGGCCTCCAATAGTGATAAAGCGAGAGCTCCTCAATTCAAAATGGCCTTCCAAGCCCAATGAAACCTCAGAGCAAAAAATATTCCATCATAAAAAACTGAAATGTATAGCCATTCCCGGACTGTCATAGCTAAAGTTAAGAACGGGGCCTCAATTAGTGATAAACCATATTAAAGAGAGACGGGACAACAATTTGATTATATGGTAAAATATAACAGAGTTTTAGGAAATGATAAAGAAAATGATGAGAGCGTTTTAGATATTTCAAATTGAAGGCAGATTTATTTAGTAAGGAGGAGCTGAATATTGCATTAAAATAATTGAAAAATGATGAGTCTTAAGGTAATGATAGCAGGGTAAAAAAAAAAAAAACATAGGCAGAATTTAATATAAATATTAATGTACCAAGGACATCAAAATCAAAGCTTTTTTTGCCTTCCGTATCCATATTAGCTCTATCCATACCTGAATATAAAAAAATAAACAGTACAAAAAATTATGGACTGATCCCACAGCTGAGAGCCACAAATATACGTTAAGAATTTTAAGGATTTAATTAGATGATTTAATTATTGAATGATGATGAATGATTTAACGTATGAGAATCTTAATGATTTACAACCTGACAACCTTAAATCTTCAGTGAAAGGGTTACTTGATGACCTTATATTGGCTAAGATCTCTTCCCAGGTAGATGAGGCAGTGGTTAAAATGAAAGAGGAACAGACATACATGCAACATAATGTCACTATCTCTTCAGATAAGCTGGATGCAATCAAGCAGGAGGTGTATGCTGGCCTCAACCTAGATCTTAGTAATCTAGTGAATAAAACTCTTGAAAGCTATAACAGACGCATATTTTCTGTTGAATCTTCATTGGCTACTTTAGAGTCATCCATGATAGACCTTAAAAACTCTTTCCAGCCTATCCTGTCCAACCTGGCAAGATTAAATGATCGTTTTGAACAGCAGGATTTGAGCAACCAAATTATTGTCTTTGGGGTGAAAGAGGAGACCTCCATTGAAAACACTGAAAGTCAATTCTTGTCACTATGTAATGGGAAATTTCCTGGCATACCAATTATTCAGTCTGATGTTGTATCAACCAAAAGAATTGGCAAACCATCTGCAAAACCCAGACCCATAGTTGTAGAATTTTGCAAATTACGAGTTCGTCAACTGCTTCTCAAACAAAAGAAGGATTTGAAAGGAACTGGGATTCTTTTTTCTGAGACGCTTACAACTTCTTTCATATGTCAAGTCAAAGCTTGGCTTGCGTAATGTTTAGTCCATTAAATGTGATATCCTGTATAAAACCCAATCTGGAAGAGTGTTTAAGTTTAACAATCAGAATGAAATTGATTTATGTGCTGCAAATGCAGAAAATTAAAGTGATTGATTTAGATTTATTTTCTTATAATATATTGCATTGTTTCTGTTGGGATTTACTTGCTGTTCTTAAAATATTTCTCTATTATTCTTTACTGTCCTCACATAATTTTGACTGGTACCATATTACACTGTGTGCCAATAGTTTGGATGATATGTCCCTTCCCACTAATATTTCTTTATGTTTGTTTGTGATTCTGTCACCTTCACGTTGTCTGATTTACATTATATTCTTGTCGTGTCATTATACTTGTAACCCCCATAATAGCAACTGGTCACACATTACAGTTGTGCTAATACTTATAATAATATGTACCCTCTAACTGATTTTTCTTTATTTTTGTTTATGATCCTTTCACCATCATGCAGCTTGGTTTCTTTAATGTTTTTGTCATATCAGCACACTTGCAGCTCACATATTTTTCAATGATCTCATATTACATTTTGGGCAAATATTATAAATAATATATGCTATCCCACTGTTATTTATTTATTTTTTTATGTTTGTTTGTGATCCTATCACCTTTATGCAGGCTGATTTCTTTCATATTTTTGTCATTTCAATTGCAGTTCATATAATCTTGACTGGTTCCACATTATACTTGGGGCCAATATTTTGATGAATATGTGCCATGCCACTATTATTTCCTTATCTGGGTTGGTGATCCAATCGCCTTCCTGTAGCCTGATTTCTTTCATTTTTTTCTCATGTCAGCACACATACAACTCACATTATTATGACTGGTCCCATATTATATTTTTGGTCAATATTTTGAATAATATATGCCATCTCATTGATATTTCTTTATCTTATTTTTTGATGCTATCACCCTTGTGTACCCTGAATTCTATCATATTTTTGTAATGTCAGTATATATGCAGCTCTCATTATTTCTTACTACCCATATTATACTTTTGGCTAATATTTGGAATAATATGTGTCATTCCATTGATATTCATTTATATTTGTCTGTGATCCTATCACCTTCAGGTAGGCTGACTACTATTAATTTTTTTTTTTTTTTCATGTCAGCATACTTACAGCTTACATAATTTACTGGTCCCACATTATAAATTGGGCCAATACTTTGAATAAAATGAGTCATTCTACTGATATCTCTTTATGCTTTTTGTGATCCTCTCACCTTCATGTAGCCTAACTTCTGTTATTTTTTTGTCAGTCCAGCACACTTGCAGCTTATGTAATAGCAACTGGTGTCATATTATACTTTGGTCCAATATTTTGGATAATTTGTGCCATCCTACTTATATTTCTATGTGTACATTTATTATGTGTGATAATTATGGGTGATTTCTCTTTTCTTTTAAATTTGTCTATTCTTACTTTAGCTTTATTTGATCAATCAAGTAGGGCTGGTAAACAGAAGGCTCATAAAATTGACCCTCTCATTGAATATATGGTTAATTCTAGCTGCAATTATCACACTACCATTGATTATTGTGATAAAATTATACCCTCACTGTCTTTAAATAGTAGCTTTAATGTATTTTGTTAGAATGTGTGTGAGATAAGAGACAAGTGGGATAATCTGAAATCGTATTCGTAGTTTGATAATTCGTGCCCTTTGATGTAATAGGTTTAACAGAAACATGGTTATCTGGTGGGGAAAAATTAACAGCTTATGATATGCATGGTTATGTTGCTGTTCATATCCCCAGAATGGTAACAAAGTGCTCAGGAGGTATTTCTTTATTTATAAAGTCTGATATTGAGTTTAGAAGAAGGTCTGACCTTGAATCCTTGTTAACATCAGTAGTGTCAAATAGTAGGACAGTTTATTCTCTTGTTATTGATCTGAAAAGCCAGTTTGCATGTGACACTGTTTGTTTGTTTTCTAAGCCCCCTCCTTTTCCAACACATTTGTTCTGTGATTTGCTTGATCAACTTTCTTGTGTGGGGTCTTTCTCTAAAAAACGTATTTGTGTTTTGGGAGATTTTAATTGTAATATGTTAAATATTGGATCAAGTGATGAATGTGACCATCTTTTTGATGTGCTTTCTTCTGCTGGTCTACTTCCTTCAATTTTTTTTCCTTCTCGTGTTGACCCTACTAGAAATTTTGCCACTTTAATAGACAATATTTTCATTTCTCATTCTTCTAATTTGAAGTTTACTTCTGGTCTTGTTTTCACTGATCTTTCTGATCACTTCCCTATTTATGTTTCACTTTTTGTGCCTCAAACTGAGATTGCTAGGGATGAGCAGGGTGAGTCTTCTTTTAGAACTTCCACAGATAAAGAAATTTCTAATTTAATACATAGTCTTCAGAGTAATGATTGGTCTAGTGTTCTTGAAGCTAATAACGTTGATTGTGCAACCAATTTATTTTTATGTCGCACGGGAACTCTGTTGGATAAGCCTTTTGCTCTAAAAAAGAGGCCAAGGAGTTCTATACCCAAATGTCCATGGATGTCATAGAGGCCTGATCACTTCTATACATATGAAGGCGTCTCTGTTCAAGGCTGCATGTAAAAGTAAGACGCAGGATGATATTTTGAAGTATAAACTTTATAAAAATGTGCTTACTTCTTTAGTACGTGCAGCCAATAAGCTATATTTTTTGCTTCGAATTGATGAGTGTAAGGGTAATTTGCGAAAGGTTTGGACTGTAGTTAATGAAGCTCTTTCCTTCAAGAAACTCAAACAGCCCCTCCCCCTTGTCGCTACAGGAAAGCTGATGGATCTTTTGTGGACAAAAATTCTTCAGCAAGCGCCTTCAATTCATATTTCACCTCACTTCCTTCAGTCCCTAATCCACCCTACAGCAGAGTAAGTATGTTTTCCCTTAGCAAAAAAGTCATTTTTCCTTTTTCCATGCGGTGATACCGAAATTTCTAACATTATTTCTCAGCTTTCAAGTAGCCGTTCAGTTGATGGTTTTGGTTTGAGCTGTAATGTTCTTAAAAAAAATTGGTCAGTTTGTTTCTAACCCCATCTCACACATAACTAACCTCTATCTTTCTTCTGGTGTCTTCCCTCATTTATTTAAGGTTGCTAATGTTGTACCTTTGTTTAAAAAAGGTGATTCATCTCTAATTTCAAACTATTTTCAAACTAATTTTCAAACTCTATTTCAAACAATTTCAAACTAATTTCAAACTATAGACCTATTTCTCTCCTTCCTGTGATTTCTAAGGCTGTTGAAAAAGTAGTGTATTGTAGACTCTCTTCATTTGTATTTATTACTAATACGACTGCAGGTAATTCTCTCATAACTAACCATCAGTATGGCTTTCGTCCCAGTTTTTCCACCTTGCATGCACTTTCAGGTGCAACAGAGTTTGTGCGTGTTAACCTTGACAAGGGCTTGTGTGTTTTGGGTCTATTTCTCGACTTTTCAAAGGCATTTGATATGGTCGTTCACTCTGTTCTTTTGTCTAAATTATCTTCATTTGGAGTGCATGGAGTCCCACTTGAATGGCTTAGGTCTTACCTCTCAGGGAGATCTCAGTATGTTTCGGTTAATGGTAATTCTTCCTCTTCCTTGCCTATTGTGAAAGGTGTCCCACAGGGCTCTGTGCTTGGACCACTTTTGTTTTTAATTTATATTAATGATCTTGTTAATGGTCTTCATCCCCTTGTGCACCCTATTATTTTTGCTGATGAAAGTAATTTTTTCATTGCTGTATTGGACCTGCCATCTGCCACTTCTCTAGCTCAACGTCTTCTTGATAAAGTAAAAAATTGGTGCTGGTCAAATGGTATGACTCTCAACAGCCAAAAAAGTGCTATTATACACTTTAGGACCCCTTATCGTATGAGAAACGTAAGGGAGCCAACCATCCTGACTTATGGGAATGATATTATACCGCAAGCTACTATAGTGAAATTTCTTGGTGTGTATCTTGACTGTTTTCTTTCTTTTAAACCCCATATAACTCATACACGTTCCCTTGTCCTCTGCCAATCTTTAATGTTATACAGGGTTAACTCATTTCTTCCCCCAGATGTTATGCTTTCTCTTTATTATGCTTTTGTTTTTCCTTACCTTTCTTATTGCTGTTCTGTTTGGGGTAGTACTAATAAATCTCTTCTCTGCTCGCTTCAAAGAGCCCAAAATAGGGCAGTGAAGGCCACTTTTCTTCTACCTCGTTTTTACCCTTCCTCTGATCTTTATAATGATACTGGAATAGCTCCGATGGATTGTATTGTGGGTAAGAGTTACCTTTATTTAGCACATTCTGCTTTTCTAGGTACACTTCCACCATCTCTGCAGCAGTTTTTCTCTCTGTCAGGCTCAGGTAGGTACTCTTCTTTTTTACGTAGCTCTTATCGCAGGTTCATTTTACCAAAGCGATCATCGACAGCAGGTCAGAGGTCTCCAGTTTATCAATCTATTTTACTATGGAGGGATGGCCCTCCTGATGTCCCTCTATCTCTTTCTGCAAAGGCAGTTTCTCACTGGGTATTTCCAGTATAGTATTTCCCCCTTTTTTTTGTATTCCATCCAAATTTTTATGTCTTTTTTTTCATTCAATATAATTCTCTGATTTTTTTTTTTTTTTTTTTTATATTTAATCCAAATTTCCAATCTCTTCTTCGTTTATATATATTTTTTTTTCAGTTATTTGTGAAGTTTCCTGTTAATTCTCCTATTTTCATCAATGTCTCTTATCCATTTTTTTTTTTTTTTTTTTTTTTTTTTTTTTTAATTATAATAGTGTCTTATTTGTTTTGTTGGCCCTTTACAAGCTGAGCTTCTTGGGCGCGTATAAACTTTAAGTTTGTAATTGTTTTGTTTTTAGTATTAATAAATTGATTGATTGATAATAATAATTAACACGATTTACGGATAATAGGTTATCAAATATTGTCAATTGGCAATCTAGCTTAGACTAAACAACAATTAGGACGTCCTAGAATGTAGTAGTAGGGTGATGGGTAGTAGAGTGGGTAGAAGGAGTAGAAAGGGGGGACAATTTTACAAAGTTTATTCAACTAGATTGCAGAGTCAATAGTTGAATTTTTGAGTTCTTTTTTATTTCACTTTAAGCCAATTGCTCAAAGGTTCATAATCGAGTCGCGTTTTTTTATAATTGCTTATTTTTAGTTACCTCAATTTAAAATTGTTCATCATTTTTAAAATTGCTCATCAGTTGAAGGCACCTAGTGCCTTCAACTCTTACTTTACCACCCTACCAACTGTTAAGACCCCCTCCTTTCCTAAACTAGGTGAATCTTCACCAGCTGAGAGAAGTATTTTTCTAACTCCTTGTACAAGCATAGAGATCTGTGATTTTATTTCTTCTTTAAGTAGCAGTAACACAGCTGATGCACTTGGACTAACAAACCATGTGCTTAAGTCTGTTTCTTCTTATGTTGCTGAACCTCTTACCCATATTTTGAATACATCTATTTCAAAATGTATATACCCTGATTTGTTTAAAATTGCAAAAGTAATCCCTCTTTTTAAGAAGTGTGACCCCAGCTTAGTGTCAAATTATATACATATATCAATTCTCCCAATTTTCTCGAAATTACATGAAAAAGTCGCGCATAAGAGGCTTTTTTCATTCCTGTCTACTGGTGCTTCAGTTGGAAGCGGTTCTGTTCTGTCTGATCACCAGTATGGCTTCCAACCTAAACTTTTTACTGCATGTGCTCTAGTTGACATTACAGAATTCATGCGTGTTAACATAGACAAGGGTCGTTGTGTTCTAGGACTAGTTCTTGATTTTTATAAAGCTTTCAACATGGTAAATAATTTTGTCTTACTGGGAAAACTGTCTCTACTTGGAGTTCGGGGAATTTCTTTTAAATGGTTTAAATCTTACCTGTCTAATAGATCTCAGTTTGTTTGTTATGATGGGAAATGTTCTGATCTAGCTTTGGCTTCCAAAGGGGTACCTCAAGGCTCAGTTTTGGGACCACTCCTCTTTCTTATTTATATTAATGACCTTCCTCCATCTCCCAACCTTGATACCCACACTGTTATGTTTGTAGACGATAGTAATTTTTTCGTGGTTTCCAATGATCTGCCTTCTGCTGTTGCTAAGGCTCAGCTTCTGCTCAACCATGTGCGTGATTGGTGTGAGCAGAACGGGATGCTGTTGAATAGCTCTAAGAGTAGTATTATTCATTTTAGAACCCCATACCACGTGTCTGAACCATCTCCAACAATCTTTGTTTTTTATAGCACTGATATAATTCCCCAGTGCTCTTGTGTTAAACTTCTTGGTGTACATGTTGATTGTTTTCTTTCTTTCAAAACTCATATTTCCTATACACATTCTATAATTTCTCGTCAAGTGTCTATGCTTCATCGTGCCAATCAATTTCTTCCTCCCGATGTAATGCTTGCTCTTTACTATGCATTTGTCCTTCCTTATATTTCTTATTTCTGGACTGTATGGGGCAACACTAACTATTCTTCCCTTTGGCAACTCCGAACAGCACAGGACAGAGTAGTGAATGCAACTTTTCGCCTACCCCAACTCTATCCTACAGATAGTCTTTTCAGTGATACAAGTCTAGATGCCTTAGATGTGGTTATCAAGAAGCAGAACCTAAAACTAGCTCATGGAGCCTTCAATTTCTCACTTCCTCCAAACATCTTATCCTACTTTGATCTAGCATCAACACGTAAGTTCCAGACTTTGCTTCGGAGCTCTGTTCACCAATTTCAGCTGCCTAAAAGGGTATCCTCAGCAGCTCAGAGTTCTCTAATTTTTAGAGCAATTGCTCTTTGGAACTATATTGCTAGTGAACTTTCTCTTATCGAAATCTCTTCTTCCCTTTGCAGAAAAAATATTCTCTAAGGCTTGAAGTAATTTCGTTTTTTTTTTCTTTATTTCTTTATTCATTTTGCTTTATCTATTTATTCCGCTTTACTTTATATAGTTTTTTTTTTCTTTTCTCCTCTCTCAATATGTTGAATGAGATTCGAACCCCGCTGTTTAATAGTTTTATTATTGGTTTGGATTTTTAATAAATTACAGTACATTTTCAGTTCATATAAATTTAAGTCAAAGGCTTTTGTGTAGCAGTTTTTTTTTTTTTTTTTTTTTTTTTTTTTTTTTTTTTTCTCGCATTGTGTTTATATTTTGAGATATTGTTGTATTTTTTTTTCCTTCCCTGATTTGTTTTGTGTGGATTTTGTGATTGTTACGAGGTCCTATACAAGCTATGCTTCTTGGGACCTCTAGCGCTTAAGTGTATTTATGTATTTATTGTAGTATTTAATAAATTGAAATTGAATTTCAGTTATGGCCCTACAATCATTTCAGTTATGGCCCTACAAGTCGTTTCTACGAGAGTAAGAGCAACCTGCCCGATTCTCTAAATATTCTTACCGTAGTTGCCGTAGCACAAAGACCATTAAAGAGGAGTAAGTCAAGTAAAGGGGTAAAATGGATGCCACCAATATGAACATACGAATAAAATTCCGTTATTAAAGAAAATCTTACCAAGTTCTTCAAATAAAATAGGAGAGTAGACAATTGAAAGCTAAAGTATTAATGAGTTTCACTTTTTTAGATTAAAGTTTCAACGAGTTCTATAAAGGACTAGGTCTCTCCCATAAATATTCAGGCTGTGGTACAAATACGATTGGTTTTGAGAAGGTCGACTAAAAAGGAAAAGTGGGCGGCACCAAAATGAGTGCAGAGGTTAAATAGGTGATACAAAGACGAGTAAAAAAGGAAAGTGCGCGACAAAGGCAAGCAAAGAACGAAAGTTGATGACATCAAAACGACTGGTCAGGTTAAGTATGCGGCGCAATGACGAGTAAAGAGGGAAAGTAGGCGGCACCAAACAACTGGAGAGGTTAAGTATGCCGCACAATGAAGAGTAAAAAGGCAAAGTGGGCGGCACCAAAACGACTGGAGAGGTTAATTTGGTGGTGTAAAGACGAGTAAACAGGAACAGCAGGTGGCACCAAAATGGCTGGAGAGGTTAAGTATGCGGCACAATGAAGAGTAAAAAGGCAAAGTGGGCGGCACCAAAACAACTGGAGAGGTTAAGTAAGCAGCACAATGACGAGCAAAGAGGGAAAGTGGGCAGAACCAAAACAACTAGAGAGTTTAAGCATGCATCACAATGAAGAGTAAAGAGGCAAAGTGGGCGGCACCAAAACAACTGGAGAGGTTAATTTGGTGGTGTAAAGAGGAGTAAATAGGAACAACAGGTGGCACCAAAACTACGAGAGGTTCAGCAGGTGGTACAAAGATAAGTAAAGAAAAGAACAAATTGCAGTACTAGAGAAACTCTTACCCAGTTCATCCATTAAGATAAGGGAGTGGACGGTTGAATGCTTGAGGATCGATGCAGTTTCATTCATTTCTACAAAGAAAGTGCTTTCTCCCATAAATATTCTATCGGTGGCACCAAGGCGAGTAAAGAGTCGATCAACAAGAGTCATTTGGCACACTTCAGCAGGAACATAACATCCCTAAGAAATAAATTAGGTAATTTTACTGATTTTTTTATTCATTTTAGTCAATTTTTTCAAGTAATAGGATATTTTACTTTTTTTTACTTCTTAATTTTACTTTTTTTATTAAATTTACTCAATTTTTTTAAATAATAGGATATTTTACTTTTTTTATTTTACCTTTTTTTACTTTTTAACTCTTCCACAGAGGACAAGTAGGGACCACACCCGTCGCAAAAATAAATGGGGTAAAAATTTGCTAGAATTTTGCGGGTATGAAAATTTAATGATATTAAATGGTAGATTTGAAAATTATAAAAATCTGGGGGAGTTTACTTGTTTGTCGGGGCATTCTCCAAGCATAATTAATTAAATTTTAACTAGTCTGTTTTTGAGGGAAAGGATGGTTGATTTTGGTGAAATAATGTTCATAGGGTCTGATAACTTTCCTGTCATCGCAACGATAAAGGTTTTAGAAGCAGCCTCAACAATTAAGCAGAATAGAATTTAAAGTAAATCTTATCCGGGGGGTGGACTTCATAAAAGACTAAGAGTGGAGGAAAATGATAAGAATAATTTTGAAGAATTAATGACGGAATTAAGTAATCAAGATTTACTGGATAGAAGTCTAGAATTAGACCAAGAACGGAATGTTGATTCAGCGCTAGAGATTTTGGGTAGGGAAGTTTACGGCGCGGGAGAGAGAAAAAAAAGAATAAATTATAGTCAGTTTATTTAATGTAATATGGAATAGTATTCTCGTTGAAAATACATAGATATAGATATATTTCTCACAAAAGCCCCATGAGCCATGGATAATACAAGAACAACAAAACGCATAAAACATAACAATAATTTCAAACACTTTTGAAAATAACACTACGATAGAAAACCCTCCCTATGTCTCATCCCCACTCTCACAAAATTTCCCAAATCTCTAATTTCCACTTTACAACTACTTCCAATTTTATTTTCTAAACAACTTCTATCCATAACATCCTCTCAAAAATTTCCCTTCTAAGGACCTTCAGTTCTTCACAATAACACATAAAATGTTCGTAATCTTCAGACTCCCCGCACATCGGACAAGAGAAGGGACCACTCCGTACCTTAACCATCCCTAAATACTTCTTTCTCCCACAAGCGGGATAAAATTCCCTCTTACTGATAAGACCCATTTTAAAGTATCAATTTGAAGCCCAAATTTTAGATATATTTCTTTTCCCCAGGCTTTTTTAATGTTTCTATATATTCAAAGGGATTGTGATTTAACCTTGTCTTCTTGCCAAACCTGGATCTCTTGATCTTGTAGCACTTTTTCCACAGCTTTTGCTATCAATCCTGTTTCCACCCCTGGTCCAATGCCATCATTTCACCAGCCTGATAGCCCACATTTGTCTAGTATGCTGTTAATTTACGCAGGACAATAATCTTTTATTTTGCCTAATTACAGTTCATTGAAAGCATTTTTTGTTAACCGATAATCTGGCATAGCAATAATTTTTTCCCAATAACCTACCATGCGTACTAACCGTTTTTTTCTTAAGCTAAAAAGACCCAGGTCACCCTTTAAAACAATGCTATAAAATTTTTCATCTAACCCTATTAATCTTTTAAAATAATGTAGCTGTATCCTTTCCCTTTTCATCCCCCTTTGGTGTCCCCATATTTCTGCCCCATAATGTATAGCAGGTTCTAATCTAATTGCAAAAATACGCTTTTGTAGCTTGATAAAGATAACAATACATATTGCCAAATAAATTGCCAAGCTTATGTAATAATTAATTTTTTGGTTAATTCGTCACTATTTCTCTAAAACTCTCAGACATCACGTTGGATTATTTCCAAATATATTACCAATGTATTACCAAATAGGACAAAGGATTTCAAAGATAAAACAAATATTACCAAAGTAAGTATATATATATTACTAAAGATTATCAAGATAACAATACATATTACCAAATAAATTGCCAAGCTTATGTAAAAATTAATTTTTTTGCTAATTCGTCACTACTTCTCTAAGACTTTCCGACATCACGTTGGATTATTTCCAAATATATTACCAATGTGTTACCAAATAGGACAAAGGATTACAAAGATAAAACATATGTTAACAAGGATTATCAAGATAACAATACATATTGCCAAATAAATAACCAAGGTAATATATTTGCCAAATATTGCTACCAATATACTACAAAATTCAACGAAAGGTGCAAATTCAATTGTAAGAAAAAAAAGAAGAAAGAATGCCTGTAAAAAAAAGATAAATTCAAGACTCATATTACATTCCAGGTAAAACTGAAAAACTAAAACTCTTATTTACAGGCATTTTTTTCTGATTCGGAGAAGAGAAAATGCATGACAACTCACTAATTGTGCTAAAAGCGCAATCAATCCAACTTGTCGCATCAATGTAGACTTTCCGCCCATATTTGGTCCAGTTATCAGAAGTACGTCAAAACCAGATCCATTTTTTCCACCAACTGTCACGGAATTGGGTATGAAGTTACCACCCATAGCAGTCTGAGTAAGGCACGGATGTCTACCCTCTTTGATAAAGAGATAGGGCTTAAATAAAAGATTATTTTAAGCACATACTCCAACCTTTGAAATTCTTAACGGTGTAAACTTGAAATTTTATAGAAAGTGGCCCTGATCTAGAAAATGTCTGAAAGAGATTTGAAAATAAAGAAGAAGGAGAGCAAGAGAGAGAGAGAGAGAGAGAGAGAGAGAGAGAGAGAGAGAGAGAGAGAGAGAGAGAGAGAGAGAGAGAGAGAGAGAGAGAGAGAGAGAGAGAGAGAGAGAGAGAGAGAGAGAGAGAGAGAGGAGAGAGAGAGAGAGAGAGAGAGAGAGAGAGAGAGAGAGAGAGAGAGAGAGAGAGAGAGAGAGAGAGAGAGAGAGAGAGAGAGAGAGAGAGAGAGAGAGAGAGAGAGAGAGAGAGAGAGAGAGAGAGAGAGAGAGAGAGAGAGAGAGAGAGAGAGAGAGAGAGAGAGAGAGAGAGAGAGAGAGAGAGAGAGAGAGAGAGAGAGAGAGAGAGAGAGAGAGAGAGAGAGAGAGAGAGAGAGAGAGAGAGAGAGAGAGAGAGAGAGAGAGAGAGAGAGAGAGAGAGAGAGAGAGAGAGAGAGAGAGAGAGAGAGAGAGAGAGAGAGAGAGAGAGAGAGAAAGCCTTAAATTCCTCACTTTACAAATAAACTATATTAAACTACCCTGTAGTTTAAATACGAGTAAATGTTAAACTAGCTTATAATTTAATTATGATTAAAATAATTATTTAGTCATAATAATCGAAGTAACTAAACTTAACTGTTAAATTATAAGGTCAATAATGAAGGCAGAATTAATTTGGCAACGAAGAAAGTTGGATTCTATAGTCTTAACTAGTTTTTTATAACAAGAAATAGAAAATACATTACAAATATTATTAACACACTAAACACATATTAACACATTATCAACACATACTATTAACACATTAAACACAAATATTATTAACACATTTAATGAAAACATATTAAAAAACATTAAAAATATTCGCAATTACGAAAGGAGTAGTGTGCAATAACATGGGCTTGGGTTTAATATCTGACTACCCAAAGTAAATAGCTAAATATTGCCACGTTAAAAAGCATATCTGTTGACACTTTCCCTTTCAGCATAAAAAACAAAACAAAAAACAAATAAAAAACATGAAAATACATAATAAATATTGACAGATCTGTTCTAAAAATGTTGCAAACTAGAGTAATACTCCGCTGGGTAGATTTTTCGTCAGAAAAAAAAAACGGAATAATTTTTCTAGATATCCTAATCTTATGAGATAAGATCTTACTGTTCGAATCATTTTTTTTTTTACATATTTTAATCTTCAATAAATCCGATAATAATCATTTAATAAAACATTTAATAAATTCTATGTGATTCTCCATAGGATTCATTCTATTTTATATATTCTATCTTCAATCAATCCGATATTGATTATTTGCATATTTTAACCTTCAATAAATCTAATGCTACTTCACACAGATTTTGTGCATATTCTGATGTTCAGTAAATCCTATGTGATTCTCTAGAGTTTATTTTGTATATTCTAGTCTTCAATAAGGGACATTTAATAATTTATTTATTTGAATTAATTTGTTATTTTAGCAATTTATATCTTCTAATTTCCAATAAATGGATGTTATTCCATCAATGATATTCACTTCCCTGTTCTTAGCATAAAGTAATTAATTTTACAAGGTTCATCCAAGTGCCACAGCAGCGGCAATTGAAAGAGTCCCCATTTCTCCCCAATCATCACTACACAGAAAAACTGTAATGTCTAAGCTAAGTTATAATTCGTAAATAAAAATATCTTTTTTATTATAAAAAAAAATATTTTTACGAGAAAATAAAGAAATTGTAAATTATCTTTGGTCTTCATAAACAACAGTTACCTCAGGCCTCATGAACTAATATTGATTGTATAATTAATGGTTATGCCGAGGAAGCGACAGACTAGCATAAACTGATATTCGAGGCAAATACCCCGGGAGAGGGAGGGGGGGGACTGGCTTTGACCCCCCCCCTCCGAAATTTTGTCCGACTCATAGAAACGAATCAAAAACGCATATAAGCACATTTTTTATGTTTGTTTTTGATTTTTTTTTTGCAAAGCCCCCTCCAAAAAAATCCCTCCGTCGAACAAAATACTGGATACGCCCTTGACACGAGGCCTTTTCAAACTAGAATATGGGACTTTTGGTACTTGTTACTTAAACGTAACGCACTCAAGAATTACGCTCAGGTTAGATTTCAGAAAATCGGTTTCACAGCAGCAAAGACAAGTGACGGGCGATAGAATGTATTGGACTTGTATAATTTGGGCTATACATTTACACTTTATAGGGGTTAGTTTCTGTTAGGTTATGTTAGGGGCGCTGTCCAAATGCCTTACCCCTCCCCCCTAATGTGCAAATATGTAGCTCAAATTCTATTATTATAAAAACTAAAGGTTACATGAACGTTATATTTCATTAGGATTAACCTAACTTCACTTCTTGGGAGTGTTGTTTAATTAATAAGTTACGGAATTTCTCCCCGATAGTTTAAATGGGGTTACCTAAAACCCCTTAGTCTCTAATCCTTACATTTTTAGAATTCAGAACCTACAGTCTCTAGAATTTTAAGACTAGTGATGCTATTATATTTTTATGAAAATCTGATGCAAATTCATGGACATTTCAGTCTTCAGTAGAAGTTTTCTACTGAATATGTTTTCTACTGAAATAGGCTGTCTAAAGGCTTTCTACAGGCTTGTTAAAAAAGCGCAAGTGAATAAATAGAAGGGTGGTTATCTAACGTTAGGAATTTGTCCTACCAGACATTCTAATCTGGAAATTTAATGACCTTTATGATTTGAGAGAAATTTAGTTTTTTCTTTGACGTTTATGAATGACATGACGATATTACTATTTATGATATGATATTACATTTATGACGAATTTATCCGCCTGGTCCTACGTAAAAATAAGTCCTAGGTAGAAAGGTCCTAGTTTTCTACAGGCTTGTCAAAAAAGAGCAAGTGAATAAATAGGAGGGTGGGTTATCTAACATTAGGAATTTGTCCTACCAGACATTCTAATCTGGAAATTTAATGACCTTTATAGTCAGAGCGCCAGATTCTGTATCTCGCTTATTTCGATTAGTACCCATGCCGGAAGGTACAAAAATGTTGAGGGTGAATACCAGGGTAGTCGACCATGCTGAAAACGAATATCGTAGGGCGCATGTTCGCCGTTGGGGCGTTTCTGAGATATAGGCCAAAAACAGTAAATTTGGCCTATAATGGGGTTCGACGATTCAAAATTTTTTTTTACAGATAAGATTGGTCAAATCCAGCGTACTTTTACATCAATCAAAAGAATAGACTTGGGGCTACACGAATATAATTTTTGTTAAAAAAGAAAAAAATAGTAAACTTTTCACTGCAGTTTAAAAAAAAATTCAAATTTTTGTCAACAAATTTCTAACAGAAAAGCTAAAAACTCGAAATTTTTTCAAGATAATTTTTTATATTAAAAAAGAAAGCCTGTTTAATTCCGAACACATTGATCTAAGAAAAAAAGTTTAAATTTATTATGTCTGAGGGTCTGCAACTTTTTTAGTGAGTGTACCCGATAATTGGAATTTTGTTTAGTAACCTGCTACCTAGCGGGAAGTTTTTTTTTTCATCACGCGACAGTAGGAAGAGATAATAATTACTTGACAGATTTAAAGTCATTTTCCCAGAAGTGACGATGTAAAGGCTTAAAAGCAAATACAAGAACCACCTAATTATTATTATTTATGCAGTTATTTTATGGAACATGACTGGTGTTATAACTATTGATCAAAGCTTCGACTAGGGTGTAGTTTTCGGGTTCCTGGGTGTCAGTACCGGATAGCAAGTGATCTTGGTATCACACGATTCAGAAATTTCGCCCACGGTACTCTACGCCTCATTTTGGTCAAGTCATTTATAGTCGGGGAGCCAAAGTTGAAAAAGTCGTCAAATAACGATTTGTAAAAAACATTTTGATACATGAGTTCTGACTTTTGGAAACGATATTTTCGAACATGCTGATTCCATTTATTTCGGAAATTGCGACCACCAAAGTGCAATTCATAGTTTAATATGAGGTCAAAGTCTCGAATCGATCATATATGGTAAAAAATTTTAAACTTAACTTGTTCATTGCTAAGTAGATGACACTGCATCGATCTCGTGCCTTTGTTATGGTAATGTTTACTGCCATCTGCCATACTGGTGCAAATTGATGGTTAAAAAGCTAATTAACTGTATTATTTGATCCTCAAAGGTTTGTCTTTACCAGGATTTCCCTTTTTATTGTTTCGCCTCGTCTTTCAGGAATCCTTGGTATATAAATTTATAATGCATAGGCTAAAAGTCTTACCAGTTTTGGGGTCAAAGGATAGTTAGAGGCTTACTTAAGTGGTTTAAAAGTAGAGTAAATGTGCATATTAGTTCCCCCTGATATAAGCAACTTATTTCTTACTATTATTCAATAATTAGCAGGGGTGTCCACAGGAGGGGGTTTACGAGGAGCTTGGCTCTTTTTTGAGCTAGCCTAGGGGGTACAGGTTTTTTTAAGCATTGTCAAGCAAAGGAGGTATACTCTGACAGTACTTGGCTGTCTTCTCTTTCCTTTTTGTGTGTCAAGAGTCTCACTATTTACCATTGCTCCTCAAGTCACTAACTTTATAGCGCATCCAGACTATCCGCTTTCTGGAAAAATGGGATGCAAATCCGGAAAAAGGAATAGCCCTCCAGATTTGATAGAGTTCGAGATATTTTCACTACATGTGGCAATCCGTTCAGCAGAGTGGACTTTGACCTAGAGAATATTGTGACGTCAGAAGTTGTGGACGATGAGAAGATTGTTTCTGATATTACTAGCGCAGCCACAAAAGGAAAAGAGGTGGTTGAGGACTTTCTGTGCAACAGGAAAGAAGATGTGAAAAAGGTTGCACTCTGCATAGAACCGATCTCCTGAGCTCTGAAGTAACAGCCTTGAAGAGAATCATTACTGGTCAGTTGAGCTACGGCGGAGAAAAGGAGAAAGCCGTTGCAAAGATCCTCACAAAAGAGATTCTTCCTTTCTCTCCATCCATTTTTGAACATCTTCCGCAACAATCAACCAAGACATCCTCTGGCTGGAAAATGAGGACGGGGAACAAAGCTGTGCTGTTGAACTGGCTACGAAAAAAAGGAGGACAAGCAGCTCGTCCAGCGATTTTAATATCCAAGGAAATAACATCAGCTAAAGTACGCACCATTAACTTAATGCCCAAGATGAGATCATATCTGTCTGTCAAGGTTTGAAATAGTCAAATCCTTTGCAGAGAAATTTGCTTCTATCGTTGCTGAATGATCTTCCAGTGGGTATTCCTGAAGTCCAACTTGTCGTAGATCGTTACGACGGGCTCTTTGGGAAGCTAACGGACACCGGAGAGTCGATCTCCTTGAAATCAGCATGCAGACTCCGACGAGGGAAAGGAAAAAACCTCCAAATTTCCGCTCTTAGCACAATTGAAGAATTGGATGCCGTACTTGCAAGCTCAGCGTCTAAAAGCCGGCTCCTCGAATTTTTGTATGAAACCGGGGAGCAGATGGGTATTCAGCTTCCGAACGCACTCAACCTTTTTCTCTCAGGTAGGTTCAAGGAGAGATTCAAAGTGTCTCTGGTCAAGCGTGGCTGCAGTCCAACTTTAGCAGAACACTGTGACTACGAGGAATTCTTGTCCTCCAGCCACGAAGAGGCTTACCAGCGCCTTATTACACATGTCAAGTACGCTAGCCGTTACGCTTGTAGCATCGCTGTGCATGCCGACGACGCAGACGTGGCAGTAGCCTGTGTTCATTTTGATAAAGAGCCTCAAGCTGAGGGACTGAGCGAACTTTTCTTTAAGTTCCTGACATACATTATCTCAGCACACGAGCTGACAAATGGAGTTCACCAGACCAAAGAGGAGCAGATTATGTTACCGTTCGTGCACTGTCTGTCAGGGTGAGACACAACGAACTTCTTCTTCGGCGTCAGGAAAGCTTCTTTCTTAAACACTGTGGCGTCTCCAACTTTTGCCTCGAAATGGTGTCTGTGACGGAGCGGATCAAGGATGCAGAAGGGAAGCTTTCAGTCGACACGTTTAGAGAAGTCTCCGACCTATCAAAATCCCTGGTCATTGAAATGTACGGTAAATAGGCCGGATTCAATTCAGTGGCCAGTGTAAGGGCTTACACTTGGTGCCAGAAACAAGATGTGAGAAGACTGCTACCTTCTGACTACACCTTCAAGACATGCATACGAAGAGCCATATTCACTACATCGATAATCTTGTCGTCAGTACAGGCTCGGCCGAGCATTCCAGATCCACTCCTCCATGGATAGAAGATGGCTGAAGGGGGAGTAGATGCGGTCGTTTCAAGCTGTAGAGAAGCATCAAGCCTGGAAGCTTACTGCAGATGCAAAAGTAGAAAATGTAGGAAAGACGGTAGCTGCCCAAAAATAAAAGGATGCTGCAGCTTATGCTCTTGCCGTGGAACGAGGAGGGCATGCAGGGATTCTGACCTTGCCCTATCTGAATTTTCGGAAGAAGAAAATGAGGAGTATTTTTGAAAGTTTTATTTGATACCTTTTACTTTTAATTACAACAGGTCAGTTACTATTACCCAATTTTACGGGCAGGTCGAGTAAGACAACTCCAGTGCGCCAACTGAATCCATCTGTGAAGCAGAATTCTTTCATGTAGTTAATAGCTCAGTCGTATCAGTGGCAAATCAGGTCCCAAAAAGTTAATTGCAGAACCTTTAGTACACCAGAAATATATTTGTCCATTCTTAAAAAACACTTTTTTTAGTCAACATTTTTTTAAACCTGTTTTTATTTTTAAGTAAAAGTTAGAAAGTTTAGATTTTAAACAGTTAGAAAGTTTGAATTATTCCTACCCTTTGAAGAAAAAATAAACTATGTCCATTTTCACGATACGGGTAGTGATCATTTCAGTGACACTACAAAAAAAATTCGCAGACCTTTTTAAAATAATAATAGTTTATATTTTTTTTAGCTCAAATTGTACGGAATTGAATGAACTTTCTTTTCTAATAAAGAAAATAAAGTTTGTTACCTTGAAGAAATTTCGAGTTTTTAGCCTTTCTTTGAGATATTAGTCGAATTTTACAGCACTTATTTTGAAACTGCAGTAAATAGAGAAAAAAAATGTGTTTTTTTTTTCAATTTAAAAATCATATTCTTGTAGATCTAGATCTCCCCTTTCGATTGATATATATTACGCCGGCTTCCTCAACCCAATAACTCGCCAAAAAATCCTGAATCGTCACACTTAGTTATAGGCTAAATTTGGCGTTTTTGGTCTATATTTCAGAAACACCCCTACGGCGAACATCCGCCCTACGATATTCGTTTTCAGCATGGTCGACTACCTTAGGAACCGTCCTCAGCATTTTTGTACCTTCCGGCATGGGTGGGTGCACGATACAGAATCTGGCACTCTGACTATTATGATTTACAAGAAATTTAGTTTTTTCTTTGACGTTTATGAATGACATGACGATATTACTATTTATGATATGATATTACATTTATGACGAATTTATCCGCCTGGTCCTAGGTAAAAATAAGTCCTAGGTAGAAAGGTCCTAGTTTTTTAAAGGCTAGTCAAAAAAGCGCAAGTGAATAAATAGAAGGGTGGTTATCTAACGTTAGGAATTTGTCCTACCAGACATTCTAATCTGGAAATATAATGACCTTTATGATTTGAGTGAAATTTAGTTTTTTCTTTGACGTTTATGAATGACATGACGATATTACTATTTATGATATGATTTATGACGAATTTATCCGCCTGGTCCTAGGTAAAAGGAGAATACAATGCATTATTTGTCTAATACACTGTATTATTTATTAACTCGTTTTGTTAGAAACCATTGTTGTAGAATTTGCTAAAATATAGTAAAGTTTCTCCAATCTTATTCAGTATTTGTTTCTCTGTCAGGTGCACAGAAATGTTTTTATGCAGCCTACATAACTACAAAATTAAAGCCCCCCTCCATAAAACCTGAAATTTTTTTTCAGGTTCTATTAGGATTTCCATTAATTTTCGTATATTTCTGAACATTTGTCTGGGCATCCAGACATTTCTAATGTTTCGAACTAATCTAGTTATGTTTCTTTTAATGTTTTTCTCCATGGGTTTACAATCTGATATTTATTATGTAGCCATTACCAAATTACTTTTATTATCTCTAACTTTACATTTTTTTACACTCCTCTATTATATTTTGCAGTAGATGCTGCATTATTTTCGATATTTGTGGAAAAAAATTGAAATTATATTTAAGAAACTTGCGTGAGGGAAATAGTATTACACAGGAAATTTACATAGATTTTTTTCTGAAATTTTTGAAATTCGTGTGGAAAATAATTCTATTTTCCACAGGGGAAAAAATTACATTGAGCATTTCGAAAACTATAATTTGAAAATTTGGTAGCAGCTCTTGCAGCACGAACTTTTTAAAAATTTGTGATAATTTTCACATTCGCCCGCTAGGTCAGAACCAAGAAAGAATTCAAGTAGGGCTCATAAAGAACACGTTTTTACTAGCTCCTCCCCCTAAAACACCAAATATATTTAAAATTGCAACACTTTTCTAACAGATAAATGTATTTATTTCAAATTGTTTCCCCCTCCACTGGAGAAAACACGTAGACTAATTTAAATATTTTCATAATTATTATTATTGTAGCCCTATTTGACTTGACTGTGTGTACTCACCTTATCTGCAGATTCTACAAAGAATGGCTTGCACATATCGCCACTTGATGAATAAACAGACAAGCAAATTAAACAGTCAAGGATTGAAAGACAGCCAATCGCTCTTTCCCATAATTGCCTGAAAAAGAAAAGAATAAAGTCTGACAAAGACCAGGAAGCAAGAGTGCAAGAGAAGAGGGCATTCAGACCAATACCTCCAAACCCCAAGCTTTGATTAGTTTCTAAGTAACAAACGACAGGAGCGTAAAATTTAAATAGCAAATAAACCACATAGTGGATTAAAAATAACCGAATTAAAAATGAAAGTAGACAATTAATAATAAAAAAAAATAATAATAACAAATCAAGTCTTCATTACTCTTCAATTACGTAATTATTACGCATATTAGCTTTTAAATTGATAATTTAAAAGTATGCTCCTTTCTGTCTAGTCATACCCCGGGAGATTGCAATATTCTTATTAAATTATTTTAATTCCAAATAAAGTGAGTACAATGATATATTTTTCGTCATTTTAGTGTTATAAAATGACGAACGTTAGTTCGTCATAGAACGTTATAGAACGTTAGTGTTATAAAATGACGAGTGTTATAAAATGGCGAGCGTTACAGAACGTTAGTCTTATAAAATGACGAGTGTTATAAAATGGCGAACGTTAGTTCGTCATATAACGTTAGTGTTATAAAATGACGAGTGTTATAAAATGCAAAACCAACTGGAATCTGGCTGTCGGTATCGTGAAATCTGATGAGTCAGAGATTTTCTAGTGAGAGAAAAGTTTATATAGCAGAAATGTGATCCTAATCACTTCCCTCCCAAAAATTTGTAAATGGCAGTCGAACCAGAGGCTTTCCCTCTTTTTACCCTCCCCCTTCCCCATAAATGGATCGTTGATAAGATAAAAATTTATAAAAAAAAAAAACAGCAACAAAGAAGCTAGTAAAGTAGCCGAATTTATGGCTCTTCTCCAGCTAAAAATAACAGAGAAAATGAAAATCATAATATCTAGTCGTAAAGCAACATCACAATAGGTAAAAAGATAAAAAAAAACCTGAAAAAAGCCCACAAAAAAGGCAACTCACTGGATAGAACATAAAAGTAGAAATGGGGCATAAAATGAAGCAGAACAACGGAATAAAATGTCCCTTGGGCAGATGTTCGCACATACTATTACTACTATTACTAACAACTCACCGCAGCACCAAGCTGCCAAAGGCAAACACAGTTACGCATGCTCCTCCTACATAAAAGAATTTATTTTTATAATGGCGTTGGAATGACATAAAAATATTGAAAAGAGGCTAGAAATTTTGACAAATAGTGAATTTCGAAAAAAAAACAATACTTTTTGTACTAATAGCAATACAAGATTGTACATTTCTTATTCAAATCCGAAAGCTGTATCATCAGAGAAAAAACGAAAGTGTTTTATTATTTCTTTTGTATAGTATTTATGGTTTTGTTATCTTTTTATGTTTCCATTAATTTGTCAAAGTAAGGTTTTCAGCTTATTTTCCCTCTTTTCCTTATTTCCGTTAGTACAAGCTTCTGGATCTGAAGCCAAAATATTTGGCTTCTTACTGTTATTTGTACAATTATTTAAAGTTCACTGTCTAGTTAAAAGTTTTACCCGTTTTTTTCAATATTTTAATTTAATTTTAATTATAAATCGAAAGGTAGTGTGGTCTACGAAATTATTTATAATGGCGTCTATTTACTTAAAAAAAACTTGGTTTTTACGATACCATTGTAACTTAACCCCCGTATAACCAAACCCCCGTGCAACTGAACCCCCGTATAACCAAACCCCGTGCAACTGAACCCTAGTGCTACTGAAACCTCATGCAACTGAACCCCCTTTAACTGAACCTTTGTGCAACTCAACCCCCGTGCAACTCAACCCCATTTAACTAAACTCCCGTGTAACTGAACCCCCGTGCAACTGAACCCCCGTATAACCGAAGCCCCTTGCAACTGAACCCCCGTGCAACTGAACCCTCGTGCTACTGAACCCCCATGCAACTGAACCCTCGCGCAACTGAAGCCCCGTGCAACTCAAACCCATTTAACTAAACCCCCGTGTAACTGAACCCCCATGTAACTGTAACTGTGTGTAACCGTGTAACCATGTGACTGTGTGTTAACAGAACACATCTGATGAGCGAAAAGTGATGAAAGAGAGGGGTAATACCGAACTCTCAGCTACCATTCTTGGGAGACATCTGACAGTTTATAAGTGTCCATGGAATTCCTGTGTTGTTTTAAAGTCACTTTTCTGTGAATAAGCAGCGTGGCGGTAGAGTGCACCTGGCGACGATAAATCACATCAGTCCAGTTTTTGTCAGGAAAAAATTACTCAGTGATAATTTATTGCTCCTGCTAGCATGATGCGCTTCTAGGTCCGGGCCTTGAGACCTAGTGGTAAATCCAGGCCTGAGCGTGCACATATTTCCTTTTGGTGAATTGACTTTCCCTTTACGCACTCTCTGAAAGTTCGAACTTAATGCACAAATCCCTTTTTGAGATTTGCCATTTTGAAAATCCACATGTACATAGTGTCTTTTGATTTAGTTCAAGTTCCACCTCAAATGCTTCATTCTGTCAAATATTCAACTTGATATGTGTAGCCTTAATAGTGCAAGTTTACTTGTAGCAGAGGTCACAGTAGGAGCAGCAGAAGTAATAATAGTGTTGAATTAGTAGTAGTAGTAGCAGTATTAATAGCAGTAGTAGCAGGTAGATGCCCCAGAAGTTTCATCTTGATGCGCTAAGCTGTTCCAAAAAAAAAAAAAAATTGCTGATACATCTGTATCAGCAATCTGTATGTTTTTGCAAGTTACCAATTGTAAAAATTTAAGGTTTTTATAGAAGGGATGATCGTAAAAACTTTGAAGGAGGCTCATTCGATTGGAAATTGAAAGTTCAAGTTCAATTTTGGAGAATCAAAGGTAATCACAGGACAATCAGCCTTTCCCTCTTAACCGACATCGCCCCCTCCAAATACATCCGATCAAAATAAAAATAAACATTTTGTTCAAAATAGTCTGAAGATCAAATAACCATGCCTTTGGGGTTAACAACCCAACCAGCAGCATCTGGGGCAAGGGCTGTAAGTTAAGCTAGTTGCTCATTGCTAACACATAAGGTTTTTGAAGAAAAAAATTGGTATGATTTTTTTTTTGGGAGGGGGGATCATTTGAATGGAAATCAAAATTTCGTTCGCACTGGGTCAGAGTTAAAATTTAGCGTAAGGATTCCCCCTCACATGAATGGCCCTCCGCTACATCCAAACTGCAGAGTGGAACTGCCCTTTTATTTCACTCAATTCAAAGGTCAAATAGCCGTCCCATCGGTAAAGAAATATTGTTTATAACCTATTGTGTTTCACCCAACGGAAGTACGGTGTTTGAGTTGCACGATGGTTCAGTAGTCCGAGGGGTCAGTTGCACTGGGGTTCAGTTGCACGGAGGTTCGGTTATACGGGGATTCAGTTGCATGAGGGTTCAGTAGCACGGGGGTTAAGTTGCACGGGGGTTAGGGTTCTATACGGGGGTTCAGTTACACGGTGGTTCGGGGATACAGGGGGTTCAGTTACACGGTGGTTCAGTTACACGAGGGTTCAGTTACAGGGGTTCAGTTGCTTGGGGTTCAGTTACACGAGGGTTCAGTTACACCCACACCGGCTTTTACTTTCAAAGTGTTACGATAAAATGTACGAAAATAAAATGCAACCCTTTTCATTACAATCCAAACCTCTAAGAAAAAAAGGAGTCTCATAAAATCATATAAACAAAAACATCTACTTTGATGCTGATTCCAAATATATAAACTTATTCTAACTTTACTATTATATTAATATTATATTCTATTATATATAATTAATATTATATTCTAATTTTACCGATAAAAGTTATTATCATAAGAAAATGCACATAATTTCAGAAAAAAGCGAAAACACCTACCAAAAGGCTACATATTCTAAGGGATGAGTAAATGTGTGTGGGTACCCTCCATGCGATATAATGATTACTAGTGATAGCGATAATATTGATAGTGATAATAGTAAGTGTTCACCTTTCCAATGTGATTTTTGGGGTTATTTTTGTGCTACCAATGATTGGCCTGAATACCTAGCAAAATATCCTCCTAATTGAAGTTAGCTTCTTAGAATTTAATCCAGTCAAATTTAAGAAGCCAAATTTAGGTAAATATGTTGATGCAAAAGGAGAGCCTGACAACGCCGCATCGCTCAAGTCTTTGTATTTGTTATGCACAGTATGCCAGAAACCTCCAAATTTCCTCTCCATTCTTGCTTTTGAAGTTTTGTCCACCGCCATTCTAATGGTTTCTCTTTCAAGTCATCAGAAAGTTCAGGAAGTAAAAGATGAAAGAAAAGTGACAATCAAGATGTTCTATCTATGTGATAGAATGGCTGAAAAGTGACTATAAAAGATGATAGAAAAGTGACTATCAAGATGTGACTATCAAGTGACTATCCCCAAAGTTAATGGACTAAATTCAGTTCTCTTTTTGTTTTTAGTTACAATTGAGACCCATATATAATTTTAGACCCATAAATAATTTGAAAAAAAATTGATGTCTTAAAGCACGTTGATTCCACCGACCACGTTGATTCCAAGTTGCATAGTTCTTACGCTCGGAAAAACTGACGAAAATTTACTAGATGCTTTGCAGAGAAATTGTCGAAGGATTGTTCTGGATACCCGGCTGACTGACCGTATTTCAAACAGTAGGCTGTACGAAAAGTGTAGTTCAATGCCGCTTTCTAGGTTTATAATGAAAGAATGGCTGAGATGGCTTGGGCATGTTCTGGGGATGAAGGATGACAGATTGCCGAAGATTGTCCTTTTCGGCCAAACATCTAGGGCTAAACGGAAAGCAGGTTGTCCTCGATTGGGGTGGGAGAATGTCGTAAGGAAAGATTTAAGGGAAATTGGAACTCCCTAGAAAGGTACGGAAGGGGAGGCTTTCAATAGATTAGGATGGAGGAGGAGCGTGCGTAACTGTGTTGGCCGCAAGCGGCTTGGTGCTCCGGTGAGTTATTAGTAGTAGTTTCAGTATAAATCTTACATTGTGCCATAGTCTGCCGCAATTTCAGATAACTTTATCTGTCAAGGCATTAGGAAGGTCTGTTGTCTAAACATTGCTTTGATCAAAACTCAAGGTGTTTTGGGTATTATCCATTGCAATTTTCAGGTAAATATTGGAGAATTTCGTTTCCCAAATTCTATAAATGATTAATGAGCAATGTTTTGATATTGAAAAGAATTAAAACTTAATTTTTTCAACGCATAAACATATTAAAAGCAGTTTGTTCAAGGTATGTTGCCAAACCCGATTGCAAATCACTAAGAACGACGTAATTTCCATATCAGAAGAGTTAATCCAATTATAGGTTACAAACAAAAAATTATAGTATATTATAATTATAGTATTATAATTATAGTATATTATAGATTTTCAGTATCCATTATAGAAGTATAAAAAAATATCCTATTCCTGATTTTATATTGATATGCTGGTATTACTTTAAAGATTCCTTTTAAAATAAATATTTTTAAGTATTGTATTCTGCGACAGTTACTTCCGCACATAACCTGAAGTAGAATAACTTTGAACTGAAAACTAGCCGTACGACAAAGCCACCTAACTTTGGTATGCGAAGCAGTTACGGATTTTGAAGCCATGTTTCGGCATATTAGTCAAAAATACTGAGAGCAGGGCTTTCTACAAATTCTCGAATTTGTAGAAAGTTACGATAAATTTAAAAAGTGACTTTAAAATTAATGTTAATCTTTAACAAGAACTTATCCTGGATTTTCATTCGGGGGGTATCTATCTTCAGGGAGAGGGGTTACAAAAAAAAATCAAAACACATCGAAAGTTTGTTTATATTCATTTTTGATATGTTTTTATGAGCCGGAAAAAAATATCAGGGGGAGTCAAGCCCGGTACCCCCCCCCCCTAGATACGGTCTTGATCTTTAAAAAGAAGTTTAATTTGCTGTTGCCTACTCTAGAATCTGAACGTGATATTAGGCCACCCATAATTGAATAATGTGCCTCCTATTCTTCAAAAAGTAAGTATATTTCTTTGAAAAAGATTTATGTAATTAAAAGCTAATATAAGTTGGAATTCTCCAAGTATTTCCTAGCACAATTTCAGCGATTTATGCTTCTTCTTGAAAACGGCGGCGAAACCGAGAATTCATGTAAAGGTACGTTCAGTACATAGACTAACATATCCGTTTAAATTAAACAGATATTTATGTATATGTACCTCTCTTTATAACCATTAACCGTAGGATAGCACCACTTGAGAAACCGTTCTAAACTCATTTTTGACCCAGCCAGGGTAAACCAATAGTTTCAACCCCAGAAGGGGTGCATGAGGTGAAGACATACTGAATAGCGCTACAATATAAAATTGGCAATTTATAGCGCCAGAATTATTAAACACATGTACGTTAATTAATCACATAACAGGGTACGGTGATTAGGGGGTAGGGTTAAGGGGGAGGTGAGAATAAAATTTATTTAAAAAACACACATAAATAAATTTTTTGCTACCCTGAAAGCGGGTTGAAAATATTCTGAAAATGAATTCCGGTATATCTCTGAATGACGTCTTACCTGTGACTATCAAATCGTTCAAATATCCTGCGAGCGATATCCTTTAAAATAGAATCTTTCCTCTCTTCAGCATCCATCATCATCTTCAGCAATTCTTTTGCCTCATACGTCCAGTATCTTTTAAAACCCTTTCGACTGCCTTGAAGTTCGTATTCACTAGTAGCACGCCTGGCTGCTGATTCGGGAACTTCGATCTGATAGCGCTTCTTCTCAGTGCCCGTGAAGGTGACCTAGAAAATTATTATAAACGAAAAATATTAAATCAGGTTACAAGATGAGAAAAACCTGCGGCTTACGAAAATTTGTAACTAAGAGGTTCTTAGTAAAGCAATTTTAAATTTGCAAAGTATCTAATGGAAATACCAACATGGACAAGTAACTCTTTTCTGCAGAGAAGGTATCAATAGCAGGGGTCGGCCGCAACGAGGTGCGCGAAAAAAGTGACTTTAGTTACTTGAGGACACCAAAAAAGTGACAAAAAGTGACTACTCAGAAGCTGTCAGAGCAAAGGCAGATGGATTACAAGGATCCCAATTACTACCGTAAGATCATCACTGCCTATGAGAGCCCAATAAATTATGGACAGAAAGGCTGAAATCCTTATTTTTTTCTTCAACTGATTTTATTTATTTACTTATACAAAACGATAACTTCGATAAATGTGTGACTTCGATTATGGTACTCGGAACGAAAACTGAACTTCGGTGAAGAAAAAACTTCAGTTATTGAAAAAGAAGCGTCCACCACGACTAGGTATAAGCAATCACTGGATATTACGTCATCACTTCTTTGACTTTTTCGAAAGGCGATCAATTAGTTCGGATTTTCTCTTCAGAAAAGTGCTTAAACCGATTTAGCATCATCTGCCCTTTCCCTTTCTTCGGAGCGAGCTTTTAGTACTGCTTCCAGCACACTTTGAGCAAGACCAATGTTCAAGAAGTCCTTCTCTTCCACGGCTTTCTTCATTCGTTGCCCTGCCTCTCTCAGAAGGGTATCGCCTATTTCCTTCTTCTGCTTAACCATCTCTTTTTTTCGTACAATGTCTGACTCTAGGTCCGCTATTTTTTGCTTTTTCCGCGCCATCTCCTAGATTTCTTGTTCAGCAACTTTCTTCTCAGCTTCAAGCTGCTCTCTCTCTGATTCTTCCTGTCTTTGCTCAATAAAGTATAGTTCATAGCTGGCTCTAGCTGATCTAGCAAGACAAAGCTGCTTCTTTGTGATCAGCACACGCTCTGGTCTGTTCTCATAGTCGCGGAGCGCATCCGCAACAAAAACCCTAGCATTCAGCGTCCGCTCTTCTGTACGACCGAGAAAATCCTCTCTCTACGTCTGCACTTCCATGACAGAGCGACAGAGCTGCCCGGACGATCCGACTTAAGGTCTGAAATTTGGTTTCACCAGATGGTGTCTTCAGTTCCAAGTTCTTTTGCCAATAGCTGTCGATTCGAGGACTTTCTGTGGGTGGCGGCACGGGATCTGACTGTAATAACAACCATTCTCCCTGGACTTGCTCGATGTCCGTCTCAAATGGAAGTTCTCTCGCGATGTGGAGGATATCACTGCAACTCGCTCTTTGGCAATCTGGACTAGGAAGGCTTAGGCAGGCAAGGCTTTGGAAAAATTTGTTGTTCACAGGGTATTTTGTCAGCAGGTACTGTACATCAGCTTTGATATGCTTCCTGTTTCTCAGGAAGAAAAATTTCCTGTCATTCAGAATAACTTTCGAAGAATCCAGGGCAGCCAGGACCCTTTCATTACACAAGGGTTGCTGTAGGTAAACATCTGCAGTACTATCTAAGCCTTCAAAACCACCGAGGATCCGGAGATTGACATCATCAGCTGGCACAATCTACCCTAAAAAAACTGTGCATAACCATCTCAGCTCAAAGTGTACCACATGAATTAACGGCTCCTGTCGTTGAAATATACCAGTATAAGCGATGAAAGTAACTGCAGAGCTTACAATGAACTCAATTTCGGCTTTCATTGTTTGTTTTTTAGCCAACTTACAATTCTAAAATATTTTGCATTTGACATCAGGTACTTCAGAATATTTTTGTTTGGAACGAATTCTAGGAAATATTCTATCAATGCAGGCCACTGTTCGATCAAGCGGCGTGCTGCTTCCCCTATGGTGAGCCATCTCGTGGGGACGTGCTTGACAAACTTATGCTGAGGAACTTTAACTTTCCGTTGGCACTAGCTGAAATTTTCAGAACGAGCTGTCCAACCGCTGAAAAAGTGGTAAACAGCGATGATCATATCAGAGCACTTCTCCCCGAGTTCTTGTATCCCTTTCAGGAATGCATTATGCACTGCATGAATGTTGCAGGTTCCGATATTCAATAGGCCTTTTGAATAGCCTTTTCTCTTTTCTGAGTCTACGATTGACCACAATTTCTTATTGAGAGCTGGACCATCACTTGCAAGCATCAGCAATCTCTGAAGTGAAAGTCCTTATCTTCAATACTCTGCAGGATTTTCTTACTCAGATCTTCACTGGTTGCATGTCCCATATAATATTTCCAAAGATGCCGAGTAACCACTTGTTTCCGCTCTTTTGACCAGTATCGAAGTTTTAACTGAAGTTCCTTTACCCCACCATTGTTTGTTGTTTCATCATATTCCAGCACAAAGTCAGATTTCTGGATGTCTTTGACTAGAATTTCTCGAAAGTACGGATAAATAGCCTCCGTCAGCAAGTATGCCATTTTTTTTAGCATTTAACGAGAAGCCTTCTGGTACAGCATCAGGGAATATTTTTCGGAACACCTCGGCAATATGATCACACGAAGCTGCAGCAAAAGAACTAGCAATAGTCTTTAAAACCTATACTATCTCCGCCCTTGACGCTGCATCTCGCTCGCAGAGCATTTCCGGATTCTTTCGTGGTACGCTATCGCCACTCTGTGAGTTTGCGTAGTTTCCGGTTGAAGCTGATACAGCGAGTCTCAACTGACGCTGGTTTAACATGGCAGAAACATTCTTTTTGTGATCTTGTGTGGCTGCTTGTTGAAGAAGGGTCTGGAACCCTTTCTGGCAGCTGAGTGTCTTTTTACAAACTTTACAATAGAACGAGCTGTTATTGTCACTCCCTTTTGTGCACCACTTTTTCACTTTATGCCCAGCGCCGTCTTCCCTACTGAGCCAGCTCTCCAAAAATTTTGTCTTGCCCATTATTTACAGCGACCCGAAATAAGAATGGGTTTTAGGACGGAATTCAAAAACACATAAAGCTAGTGCAAATAGAAACTGACAAAACAAATGAAAACACGAATTTAATCTTACATTTTGACGTCCTCAAACCTGTGGGCATGCATGCCTCTTGCAGGAAACGGTCTAAAATCAAAAAAACTGACTAACACTGAAAACATACAGAAAGAATCTCAGCCTAACTGTCCATTTGCTAAGCAGCCAGGCAAGAATGGATGCTAAGTGAACCAACTGCCTGAAAAGAACCATAGGCAGTTATGGTATGGTAGAACTAATTCAATCAATCATCTTATTTGCAAGAGCCTAGATTTTAACACACACACACTAACAACGTTTATCACAGCCATAGACATTGTGCGTCTTGAAATACAGTCCAAACTATCAAAAAAAGACTTACCTTTTTCATGAATTATGCCACAGTCGACAGTCAACTATAACATACTGTTCCACCAAAGAAATTAGGTCCGAAACGTCGAAAAAAGTGACTTTAGTGACCAAATGACAGAAATAGTGACAAAAAGTGACAGGTCCCCAAAAAAGTGACAAAAGTGACAAAAAGTGACTGCGGCCGATCCCTGCAATAGGTAAACTCAACTGGGGTTATTGAGAAGCATATTCGTGATTTCTTTACTGATTGCCAGAAGTCTTCACATCTTTATTTCTGTTTGTTCCTTGTTCGTAGTTGTCAAAGCATATTTTTCATTTCTGTTGTTTCTTTTTGTTTTTCTTGATTTTTACTCTGTCTTTTTCTGGACTCTGCCCAGTTTTTTTTTATGCCGGGCTATAAGTAAAATGATGATGATGATGAATTTATGCAGGACTCCAATTTCACTATGGTATGTTAACTTTATGTCGATAAAAAAAAAAAAAAAAAAAAATCGAATAGTCGGTTCACTCCTGTTCCGTATTATAATTGAAAAATCCGTTGCCCTGATTGAAAAATCTTATTTAAAATAGAGTTCCACCTCCTTCTCCAGAACTTCCTCGCATTGTGCCACGAATCGTCAGACCGACAAAAGAGATACGAAGGCGCATAGCTCGGTGAAACTATCTTAACGTTTACAAACCGAGAACAGAAAACTTGAAGAATGGAGACAGAAAAGTTCATGCAACGTTGCACTTCGATTTGAAACGATCTTCCTCAGGACGTTATCTTTGAAAACTGCAACTTCTTCACAAGAAGATTCAACAGTCATCTAAAACTTCGTGATAAAGCGATGTAAAAAACCGGCCGCATCTCAGATATTTAGTTAATATATTATTCAATTTAACTGTTTAATGAATCTGCGAATAAAAAATAAGCTGTTTATGAACCAGTAAATTAAATGCTGATACTACCTTTTCTAAGAAGGATATTTAAAGAAGGATATTAAGAAGGATATTTAAAGAAGGATATTAAGAAGGATATTTAAAGAAGGATATTAAGAAGGATATTTAAAGAAGGATGTTAAGAAGGATATTTAAAGAAGGATGTTAAGAATGATATTTAAAGTAGGATGTTAAGAAGGATATTTAAAGAAGGATATTAAGAAGGATATTTAAAGAAGGATATTAAGAATGATATTTAAAGAAGGATATTAAGAAGGATATTTAAAGAAGGATGTTAAGAAGGATATTTAAAGAAGGATATTAAGAAGGATATTTAAAGAAGGATATTAAGAAGGATATTTAAAGAAGGATATTAAGAAGGATATTAAGAAGGATATTTAAAGAAGGATATTAAGAAGGATATTTAAAGAAGGATATTAAGAAGGATATTTAAAGAAGGATATTAAGAAGGATATTTAAAGAAGGATATTTAAAGAAGGATATTAAGAAGGATATTTAAAGAAGGATATTAAGAAGGATATTTAAAGAAGGATATTAAGAAGGATATTTAAAGAAGGATATTAAGAAGGATATTAAGAAGGATATTTAAAGAAGGATATTAAGAAGGATATTAAGGAGGATATTTAAAGAAGGATATTAAGAAGGATATTTAAAGAAGGATATTAAGAAGGATATTTAAAGAAGGATATTAAGAAGGATATTTAAAGAAGGATATTAAGAAGGATATTCAGAGAAAGATATTTTCTCCCCGAGATATTTTCTAGGAAGACTTCTTCAAATTTCATTTTTCCAGCACAAACAACACAATTTCAGCACAATCAGGCAAATCAAATTTCAGCACAATTAGGCCAATCAAATTTCAGCACAATCAAGCCAGAATTTACACAGCGACATTGCTGGGGTGTTTTCAGTTGTGAAACATACCATCTTCAACCCGAACATAACTTAAGTGCATTTTAGAACATAATCTAAATGGATGAATCAAGAATTTTGAATAGACGTTTGTAAAAGCAACTTCTTTATCCAGCTTTTTCCGTCCGAGTCATCTAACTGAGCTTTAGCTTTTCAAAAAGGTATCTACAAAAAGTAACAATTTTTGTTTTGCGATCATTTCAAATTTAACCGTATTGGCTATTGAGCTTCCAAGACATTGACGTCCACAATTTTTAGAAACGTGAAATTATTTATACGTTCTAACATCAGTTATCAATAATATACGCAACTTATTTAGCCTATATAAAGTACCAAGGACATTGAAAATGAAATCTGATTATTTGAATTGGTTAAGTGGAAACTTACACAACCACCAATATTTTGTAAAATTTCGAAAAATATGGAATTCAATTTTTAATGAAAAAGATCTCAGTATGCAGTTCTTAGAAGTAATGAGTGATTTTTTTTTTTGGGGGGGGGGGTACAAAAAACAAAATAAAAACATCAAAAATTTGTTTATATGCAATTTTGTTACGTTTTTACGAATCGAACAAACCTTCCAGGAAGGGGGGGGGGGTAAAGAACTGGGATTAAGCAGATTGTTAGTGTTTGAGTTTTTACGGACGAAAAAGCGTTGTCAAATTTAAAACTAATTTTTCTTCATGATTCAACATGGCAAAACTGATGAAAAATGCAGTACTGCCCCCAAATCTTCATAATTTTAAAACGACCAAAAGAAAAATCTTGAAAAATTACAGTTTCCGGGTACAAATAGATCTAAAAAACTTGTCTGCCTCATAAAAATCCACCCCCCCCCCCTGCAAAAAATTCCTTCCTGACAATTTTTGGTATATTTCCCAATAACAAAACAATATGTGAACAATATTGGCAAATTGTGTAACCTACAGCCCGTTGCCCAGAGGTTATGGGGAGTCTTGTCATCCTCAAAGGCATAGTTATTGGGCCTTTCAACGATGCTGAATGAAATTACTATCTCAAAATTTCGATCGGATGTTTTGAGGAAAAGAAGGCGTGGGAGGGGTACTATTTGCCCTCCAATCTTTTTAATTCAGTTAAATAGGGTACTAGAACTTTAGATTTGCGTTCAAATAAGCCCTCTCCCGATCTTCTTGGACCACTGGTTCGATACGATCACCCCTGGAAAAAACACAAATAAACAAGCATCCGTGATTTTTTTTTTCTGGTAAAAAAAAAAAAATACAAAATTTACATCTTTGTAGATAGGAGCTTGAAATATCTACATTAGGTTCTGTATTATGCTGAATTTGATGGCGTGATTTTCATTAAAACCGCTTGACTATTTGATAGCGTATCACCCCATTTTCGATAAAAAGACAAATTTTCTCAGGCTCGTAGCTTTTGATGGGTAACATCAAACTCAATGAATTTTGTAATTTGGAATCAGCATAAAAAACCAAATATTTGGGCGTATCATTTGTTATCAAAGTTCTGGTTTTTAGAGTCGCGGTTACTATTGGGCCGAGTCACACCTTACTTACAATTCGTTACCACCAACTGTCTTAACCTTTCTTCCGGAATAAGGAATAGACATGCAGATTATTACAGGTCACGAGCAGTAACGCGAAGACATTGTTAATCGCCAATATTATAATAATGACATATATGTTTGTATTTGCATACAATGCAAGCTGACTAAAACAATAAAAAAGAAATAAAGTTTCCAGATCTGTTTTTCAAATCAAAATGCAGTTGGTACATGAAAACTTTGCTAAAACATGTATTCCAGATTAAGGCAAGTCAATTTTACAATTTCTATCGAGTTAGTAAGACATAATTGACAAAGCAGGCCGAGGATGTAGCAACAATTTGTATTTTGAGAAGGAGGAGGGAGGGGGGTGAACTTTCAAATTGATTGATTCAAAACGAAAGTAACTGTCCTGTAATTAATTGCAAATTAGCAATTTCAGCATTAAAAATACACTAATTCAGATAAAATACAGACGAGGGTGCAGACGTGTACACACTAGCTACTTTCTTGATTTGAGTACAAATTATAAGACATTAGGACTAGGACATATATCTTAAAAATATATATAAATAATATATATATATATATATATATATATATATATATATATATATATATATATATATATATATATATATATATATATATATATATATATATATATATATATATATATATATATATATATATATATATATATATATGTATATTTTAATTAAAAAAAACTTTTTCTACAAAGTAAGTTTTTCAAAGAAAAAA
Organism: Artemia sp. Qi Xiang Cuo; assembly: GCF_049724085.1. Classification (NCBI taxonomy): domain Eukaryota; kingdom Metazoa; phylum Arthropoda; class Branchiopoda; order Anostraca; family Artemiidae; genus Artemia; species Artemia sp. Qi Xiang Cuo. The sequence continues at coordinate 18,179,948 of NC_142803.1, forward strand.
AAGGAACTCCCTTAAACCAAAATGAGCAAAAATAGGATCAAACAATATACCAAGCTTAAAACTACCCCAAATCAGAAATTTGAATTCAAAAGAAATTTATTAAAAATAATTCAAAAAGATAATTCAAAATTTTGATAAATATAAATCAATTTACATAAATTCTATAAAAAAAACAAATTTTGAAAATAATTAAAAATTTATCCAAATATTCAAAAATAAAATTATTCAAAATTAAACTCTACCACATATCAGCACCTTTACATAGACGCTAGCAAGTTACTTATAGCCAGACTATGTAGTCAAACTACCCTAGAGATACTGTCTTCATCCATCCGGAGGACAAGGCTGAATATGTATTTCTTAAAAAAAAAAAAAAGGTACACGGTGAAGAGTTTCTTCCTTGTCCTTCTCTGCGTAGATTCATGCATCTGCTCCTAGAACTCAAGTCAAAGCTATGAAGAGGTTTTTTTTCAAAGCTATGAAAAAACCAACAAAAAATGAATGTGCACTGTCAGTTTAGTATACATATGCTAATATTTATTCCTTAAAATTTTAATAATATTTGATACATTAAAGTAATAAAAGTGAAAACATTTATTTTTCAGTAAAGTGAAAATGTTCTGGCCTAGGGAAGGCATAGGAGTTTTGAGCACTATCCATGTTAATTTCTGCTTTTTGAGTTTGACTAGTTTATTTATTGTAATTTCTGTTCGTTTTGGGTTTCATTTTATTTATCGATGCTGATTTGTGGTAGTCTTACGCTTGGTAAATTATTTGATTCTATTTTCGCTTATTTTGGTTTGATGAAGTTCTTTAATTTTTTGGAATTTTTTTTTGGTGGAAAATTTTTTTTTAAATTAATTTCTGTTCGTTTTATATTGACATAGCCCTTTCAGGGAAAAAGAAAATAACAGTTTAAATCTTTTCGCTTTTTCTTTAAGAATTTATAGTTTGGCCTGCTGTTTGTATGCCGGAGAAAATTTTTCAACTTTTTTTTAACAACATACACCCTTTTAAAAATCTGAACACAAATAATAGTGTTGAATTTAGTTTTGTACCTCCTCTAGTTGACCTGAAAAATATAATTTGATACCATTCGCAAAAAGATCTATCTATGGTCCTTGACGGCTTGGATACACTTACACCCTTTTGATTTAGTAAAATTTTAAGAGCAGAAGTAGTAATAGAAGTAGCCCCGAAAGTTTGAACATAATACCCTCAGTCGTTCTTGGGATATTGCTGGGATGTCTTATTGGTAAACAACATACATGCAGTGCTTTTTTATTTAATCTTAGGGCAAAACTTCGTTTTTAAACATAATGGGCAACTTGCACAACTGTGAAGGGTTGACCTACGTAATAGCCCTAGAGATGCAGTTAAAAGAACGTTCAGCTATGCTGAACAACCATAGAAGAAGTATCAAAAATATACACATAGTGTCTTCTGGCTAGTACAAAATCTGTCACAGCTTACCCTAGAAGGTCTAACTGAATAATGTAAGCCGTTATTGTGATATTGCTTTGCCCCCCCCCCCCATTATCAATCTACACGATCATAGCTCATTTTGATTTAGTTCAGCATCGCCTAAATATTCCCTGAAAGCTTCACCTTGATACCCTTAGCTTGTGTAGTAGCAATAGTTATAGTAGCAGTCATAGTAGCATTAGATGCAGTATGCACAAATCACCTCTTTTTTCAACATCCCCTTCAACACAGGATGCAATTTTTAACTTAATGCCATCAGCCGGTCAGCATTGCTGACACGTCCGCTTAACAACTTATGTGGGCATAGTGTGTATCGACTTATTTCAATATATTAACAATACTGCTCAAAATTTTCGCCTTAGTACCATTAAGTTTATTAGTAGTATTAGTAGCACCAGTAGTTATAGTATTAGCGGTAAGAGTGGAGTTAATAGTGGTAGTCTTAGCTTTAGTAGCAGTAGTAGCAGTAACAATAATAGTAGCAGTAGTAGTTATTGTAGGAGTAAAAGCAGTAGTATTATGATGCAAATACTGTCTTTTGGTTAGTTCAACATCCCCCACAACAAGGGATGTAAGATTTAGTTTCACACACGAAATTGTTCCTAAGATATTGCTGATTTGCCCTTTTGACAACCTGCATACGGATGACAGGTTGTCATCGGTACAACAGAAATTTTCAGAAATATTCTCTGAAAATTTCACCTTCCTATCCTTATGTATAGTTGTAATAGTACGCACAGTATAACTACTCAACTTAGAACAATTAGATATTACTAGGACATTGTCGATTTGCTCTTTTGATAACCTGCATATTTATATACTTCTTAAGATTTCCCCAAACATCCCCAAACGCATAATTTCTTTACCTTTCAACAATGCTGAAATAAATTGATGTCTCAAAACTTTGTTTGGATGTTGGTTTTTCGAAATGATGGGCTTGGGGGGAGGGTTAGTTTCTCTCAAATCACTTTGACTCTTAAAAAGGGAATTAAAAATTCCAATTTGAAATCAAATGAGACCCATCTGAATTAAATACGACCACCCATTCCATAAAAAACTTATATGCCCCCAGGGCATAACTTAAAGCCCTCGCCCCAGGGCTCTGTGGGGTCGTGTCAACCCTGTAGGCATTGTTATATATTCTTTGGACTATTTTAAACATAATTGCCATCGCAAAAATTCAATAAGATGCATTTGGTGAAAAGAGGAGTAGCTGGGGGGGACTAGTTGACCTCCATTACTTTTGACTCTTGAAAGGGACTAGAACTACCAATTTCAACCAAATAAGCCAACTCTAAAGTCTATACAACCATCCCTTCCATACGAACCTTAAATGCCCGGGGCATAAATTAAAACCATCGCAATCACGCTCTGGTGGTTTGTATCAGCCCCAAAAGCCTTGATATATGATCTTTGGACTATTTTGAATAAAAGAACTGTCTCGAAATTTATATTGGATGCATCTCGGGAAAACACGAAGTGTGTGTATGTGTGTGTGTGTGAGTGTGTAAGGGTGGGGGGTAGCTAAGCTCTGAACACTTTGACTCTTAAAAGGGGCAATAGAAATTCTGATTACCAATCCAATGAGTCCCCTCAAAAGCATATACGACCATTATTTCCATAAGAACCTTAAATGCCCCAAGGCATAACTTAAAACCCTTGCCCAGACAGCTGTAGGGGGGGTGTCTTCCTCGAATACATTATTTCTGGACCTTTCCATTAGGATGAACAGAATTGCTATCTAAAAATTTTGATTGGTCTTTGGAGAAATTAATAAAAAAAAAACTTTTTCCACAAAATAAGTTTTTCAAAGAAAAGTAAAGAACTCCATTAAACAGAAAATGAGCAAAATTAAATCAATAATCTACCAAGCGTGAAACTACCACAAATCAGCATTGATAAATAAATGAAACCGAAAACAAACAGAAATTATAATAATTAACCGAGTCAAACTCAAAACGAGCAGAAATTAACATAAGTTGGGCTCAAAACCCCTATGCCTTCCCAAGGCCAGAATAAAATTTGCACTTTACAGAAAAAATATAAATGTTTTTACTTTTATAACTTTAATAAATCAAATAATATTAACATTCTGATTACTAAATATCAGTATATGTATATTAAACTGACAATGCACATTCATTTGTATTTTTTCAGTAATTTCAAATTTTGTTCTGGCCTTGGGAAGGCATAGGGGTTTTGCGCCCAACTTATGTTAATTTCTGCTCGTTTTGAGTTTGACTCGGTTAATTATTGTAATTTCTGTTCGTTTTCGGTTTCATTTATTTATCAATGCTGATTTATGGTAGTTTCACGCTTGGTAGATTATTTGATTTTAGTTTTGCTCATTTTTTGTTTAATGGAGTTCTTTACTTTTCTTTGAAAAACTTATTTGTGGAAAAAGATTTTTTTTTAATTAATTTCTGTTCGTTTTTATTGACAGAGTCTTTTCAGGGGAAAAAAAATAATACTTTAAATCTTTTCGTTTTTTAAGACTTTATAGTTCGGCCTGCTATTTGTATGCCAGAGAAAAATTCTCAGCAATTTTTAACAGCATTCACCCTTTTAAAAATATGGACACAAATAGTTCTGTTTAATTTAGTTTCATAACTCCTCTAGTTGACCTGTAATGGAAAACTTGATACCATTCGCAAAAAAATCTGTTTACTTTCTTGTAATGATACACTTACGCTATTTGGATTTGGTTAAATTTTAAGAGCCAATAAAAATTCCAATAAAAATTGGATTTGAGAAAGACTAAAATCTATTCTATAGATCATATACAACAACTTTCTATATAAACCTTATATGCCCCCATACGCCTTCTATAAAAACCGTATATGTCCTCAGGGCATAACTTACAACCCTTGCACTGAGGGCTCTGAGGAGGTTATCATCCTAAAAGACCTAATTTCCAGAACTTTCAACTATATTGAACAACATGGATATCTCAAAATTTTGATTGGATGTGTTTGGGAAAATGGTGGGCGTGTGAGGGGCGTTAGTCGCTCTCCAATCACTTTCAACTATTAAAAAAGGCACTAGTCCTTTAAATTTCTAGTGGACTGAGCCCTTTTGAAGTTTCTACGCCAACGCTTTCAATAAAAACTTTATATTCCCCCAGGGCATAACTTACAACCCCTGCCCTGAGAGCTGTGGGGGGAAGGGTTGTCATCCTTAAAGACCTAATTAAAGACCTTGAACGAAATAGCTATCTAAAAATTTTAATTGGATGTGTTTGGCCGAATGATGGGCGGGGGGGGGGGTTCTAGTTGCCCTCCAATAACTTTCGACTATTAAAAAGGGTACTAGCCCTTTGAATTTCCAATCGAATGAGCCTTTCTTGAAGATTCTACGACAACACCTTCTATAAAAACCTTATATACTCCCAGGGCATAACTTAAAACCCTTGCCCCGAGGGTTGTAGGGAAGTGTCCTCCTCAAAGACATATTTTCTATCTGGAAATCAACTACGCAGGACGAAATGGCTATCTCAAAATTTCGATTGGATGTGTTGGGGGGAATGATGGGCGCGGGGGGGGGCTAGTTGGCATCAAATCCCTTTCGACTATTAAAACGGGCACTAGCCCTTTGAATTTCCAATCAAATGAGCCTTTTTTGAAGTTTATACGACAACGCCTTCTGTGAAAACCTTATATACCCCCAAGGCATAACTTAAAACCCGTGCCCCGAGGGTTGTGGGGAAGTGTCCTCCTCAAAAAGATATTTTCTATTTGGAAATCAACTACGCTGAACAAAATGGCTATATCAAAATTTTGATTGGATGTGTTTGGAGGAATGATGGGCGTGGGGGGGGGCTAGTTGCCCTCCATCCCTTTCGACTATTAAAAAGTGCACTAGCCCTTTGAATTTCCAATCGCATGAGCCTTTTTTGAAGCTTCTATAAAAACCTTATATTCCCCCAGAGCATAACTTAAAATACTTGCCCCGAGGGTTTTGGGGGAGTGTCCTCCACAAAAAGATATTTTCTATCTGGAAATCAACTACGCTGAATAAAATTGCTATCTCAAAATTTTGATTGGAAGTATTTGGAGGAATGATGGGCGTGGGGGGGGGGCTAGGAGCCCTCCAATTACTTTTGACTATTAAAAAGGGCACTAGCCCTTCTAATTTCCAATCGAATGAGCCTTTTTTGAAGTTTCTACGACAACGCCTTCTATAAAAACCGTATATGTCCTCAGGGCATAACTTACAACCCTTGCACTGAGGGCTCTGATGGGGTTATCATCCTAAAAGACCTAATTTCTAGAATCTTCAACTACGCTGAACAAAATGGATATCTCAAAATTTTGATTGGTTGTGTTTGGGAAAATGGTGGGCTTGAGAGGGGCATTAGTCGCTATCCAATCACTTTCAACTATTAAAGAGGGCACAAACCCTTCCAATTTCCAATTGACTGAGCTCTTTTTGAAGTTATTACACCGACGCTTTCTATACAAACCTTATACTCCCCCAGAGCATAGCTTAATACCCTTGCCCTGAGGGCTGTGGAGGGAAGGGTTTTCACCCTTAAAGACCTAATTTCCAAAACTTTCAACTACATCGAATAAAAGTGCTTTCTAATAATTTTGATTGGATGTGTTTTGGGAAAAGGTGGGCGAGAGAGGGGGGTTAGTTGCCCTCAAATCACATTTGACTGTTAAAAATGGTACAAGGCCTTTTATATTGGAATCGAATGACCCCTTCTTCAAGTCTTTACGACAAAGATTACAATAAAAACCTAATCTTCCCCCAGGGCATAATTTATAATCCTTGCCCTGAGGGTTGTGGGAGAGTTTTCTCCTAAAAAATATGTTTTCTATCTGGAAATCAACTACCCTGAACAAAATGGCTATCTCAGAATTTTTATCGGGTGTGTGTTGGAGGAATGATGGGTGTGGGAGGGGGGGGGGCTAGGGGCCCTCCAATCCCTTTCGACTATTAAAAAGGGCACTAGCCCTTTGAATTTCCAGTCGAATGAGCTTTGATTGAAGTTTCTACGACAACGCCTTCTATAAAAACCTTATATACCCCCAGGGCATAACTTAAAACCCTTAGGGGGAGTGTCCTCCTCAAAAACATATTTTCTATCTGGAAATCAACTACGCTGAACAAAATGGCTATCTCAAAATTTTTATTGGATGTGTTTGGAGGAATGAAGGGCGTGAGGTGGGGGGGCTAGTTGCCCTCAAATCCCATTCGACGTCTAAAAAGGGTACTAGCTCTTCGTCTTTCTAAGTGTGTAGGCATTTATCAAAATATCTACGACAACACCTTCTGTAAAAACCTTATATACTCCTATGCTTTGACTGATAATTCATGCCCCGAGGGGTATTCGGGAGTATCCTCCTAAAAATACATTTTCTAACTGGAAATCATCTACGCTGAACAAAATGGCTTTCTCAAAATTTTGATTGGAAGTGTTTGGGGGAATGATGGGTGTGGGGGAGGGGGCTAGTTGCCCTCCAATCACTTTCGACTATTAAAAAGGGCACTAGCCCTTTGAATTTTCAATCAAATGAGCCTTTTTCTGAAGTTTCTACGACAGCGTCTTCTATAAAAACCTTATATGCCCCCAGGGCATAACTTAAAACCTTTGCGGGGAGTTTTCTACTCAAAAACCTATTTTCTATCTGGAAATCAACTACGCTGAACAAAATGGCTATCTCAAAATTTTGATTGGATGTGTTTGGAGGAATGATAGGGCGTGGGGGGGGGGTTCTAATTGCACTCAAATCACTTTCGACTATTAAAAAGGATACTAGCCCTTTGACTTTCCAATCGAATGAGCCTGTTTTGAAGTTTCTACGACAACGCCTTCTATAAAAACCTTATATGCCCCCAGGGCATAACTTAAATCCCTTGCCCTGAGGGTTGCGGGGGAGTATCCTCCTCAAAAACAAATTTTCTATCTGGAAATCAACTACGTTTAATAAAATGGCTGTCTCAAAATTTTCATGGGATGTGTTTGGGGGAATGATGGGCGTGGGGGAGGGGGCTAGTTGCCCTCCAATCACTTTTGACTATTAAAAAGGGTACTAGCGCTTTGAATTTTCAATCGAATGAGCCCGTTTTGAAGTTTCTACGACAACACCTTTTATATAAACCTTATATGCCCCCAGGGCATAACTTAAAACCCTTGACCTGAGGATTGTGTGGGAGTGTCCTCCTCAAAAACATATTTTCTATCTGGAAATCAACTACGCTGAACGAAATGGCTATCTAAAAATTTTGATTGGATGTGTTTGGCCGAATGATGGGCGCGGGGGGGGGGGGGGTTCTAGTTGCCCTCCAATAACTTTCGACTATTAAAAAGGGTACTAGCCCTTTGAATTTCCAATCGAATGAGCCTTTCTTGAAGATTCTACGACAACACCTTCTATAAAAACCTTATATACTCCCAGGGCATAACTTAAAACCCTTGCCCCGAGGGTTGTAGGGAAGTGTCCTCCTCAAAAACATATTTTCTATCTGGAAATCAACTACGCAGAACAAAATGGCTATCTCAAAATTTCGATTGGATGTGTTTGGGGGACTGATGGGCGCGGGGGGGGGGCTAGTTGGCATCAAATCCCTTTCGACTATTAAAACGGGCACTAGCCCTTTGAATTTCCAATCGAATGAGTCTTTTTTGAAGTTTATATGACAACGCCTTCTATACAAATCTTATCTACACCTAGGGCATAACTTACAAGCCTTGCCTCGTGGGTTGTAGAAGAGTGTCCTCCTCAAAAAGATATTTTCTATATGGAAATTAACTATGCTGAACAAAATTGCCATCTCAAAATTATGAGTGGATGTTGTTGGGGGAATGTTGGGGGTGGGGGGGGGCTAGTTGCCATCCAATCACTTTCGACTATTAAAAAGTGCACTAGCCCTTTGAATTTCCAATCGCATGAGCCTTTTTTGAAGTTTCTACGACAACGATTTCTATAAAAAACTTATATTCCCCCAGGGCATAAATTAATACCCTTGCCCCGATGGTTTTGGGGGAGTGTCCTCCTCAAAAACATATTTGCTATCTGGAAATCAGATACACTGAACAAAATTAATATCTCAAAATTTTGATTGGATGCATTTGGGGGAATGATGGGCGTGGGGGGGGCTAGTTGCCCTCCAATTACTTTCGACTATTAAAAAGGGCACTAGGCCTTTGAATTTTCAATCAAATGAGCCTTTTTTGAAATTTCTAAGACAACGCCTTCTATAAAACCGTATATGCCCTCAGGGCATAACTCAAAACCCTTGCCCCGTGGGTTGTCGGGGAGTGTCCTCCTCAAAAAGATATTTTCTATCTGGAAATCAACTACACTGATAAAAATGGCTATCACAAAATTTTGATTGGACGTATTTGGGGGAATGATGGGCGTGGGGGGGGGCTAGTTGCCCTCCAATCACTTTCGACTATTAAAAAGGACACTACCCACTCCAATTTCCAATCGAATGAGCCCTTTTCGAAGTTTCTACGACGACTCCTTCGATGCGAAGTGCCCGGGTATGGAGAGAAAAAAAAACAACAAAAAAACAAATCATTGTGCCCACTTCGTTTTTTACTTAGGCAGCGCTAGTGCGCTGCCTATGATGATGAGCGTGGAGGGGCGGGCTGGTTGCTTTTAAATCCCCTTGACTCTTAGAAAGGGCACTATAACTTCCAATTTCAAATCAAATGAGCCCCTTCTGAAGTTACTACGACCACCCATTCCATAAAAACCTTACATGCCCCCAGGGCATGACTTACAACCCTATCCACAGGACACGACTTACAACCCTATCCTCACGGCACTGGGGGGTTTTTTCAACCCTAGTGGCATCGTTGTATGTTATTTGGACTATTCTGAGCAACATCGCTATCTCACAATTTAAATCAGATTCGTTTGGCGAAGAAGGGTAATCGGGGGATGGGGGCTAACTGCCATCCCTCACTTTTGACTCTTAGACGAGAACTAGATCTTCCAGTTTTCAACCAAATGAGCCTCCTATAAAGTTTATACAATCATCCATTAGATAAAAACCTTAAATGCCCCAGAGGCATAACTTACAACCCTTGTCCACTAGCTCTGAGGGTTTGTTTCAACCCCAAAAGCCGTGTTATACGATATTTGGACTATTTTAAATAAAATGGCTCTCTCAAAATTCCTATTAGATGCATTTCAGGAAAATGCGACGCGTGTGTGTGTGGGGAGGGAGGGGGAGGGGTGGGGGGTAGATGCCCTCCGATCACTTTGACTCTTGAAAAGAGCACTAGAGCTTCTGATAACCAATCCAATGAGCCACCTCCAAAGTTTTTACGACTACGATCTCTATAAAAACCTTATATGCCCCAAGGGCGTAACTTACAAGCCTTGCCCTGGGGGCTGTAGGGTGTTGTTCTCTTCAAAGACATAGTTTCCGGACCTTTAGACTACGTTAACCAAAATGGCTATCTCAAAATTTTGATCAGAAGTGTTTCGGGAAATGATAGGCATGACGGGGAGGCATTTGCCCTATTACTTTCGACTATTAAAAAGTGCACTAGTCCTTTCAATTCCCAATCGAATGAGGCCTTTATGAAGTTTTTACGACAATAATTTCTATAAAAAACCTTATGTGCCCCAGGGCATAACTTAAAACCCTTGCCCTGAAGGTTGTGGGAGGGGATTGTCATCCTCAAAGACATAATTTCCGGACGTTTCAACTACATTGAACAAAATGACTATCAAAATTTTGATTCGAAAGTGCTTGGAGAAATGATTGGCATAGGGGGGGGGGCATTTGCCCTCCTTTCACTTTCGACTATAAAAAAGAGGACTAGCCCTCTCAATTTTCCAATCGAATGAGCCTTTTTCGAAGTTTCTACGACAAATCTTTCGATAAAGTGCCCTGGTCTAAAAAAAAAAAAAAAAAAAAAAAAAACATTGTGCCAATATCGTTCTTTACTAAGGTATGATAATTAGCTATGGATATATATATATATATATATATATATATATATATATATATATATATATATATATATATATACACTATATATATTATAGGACTAGGACATTAGGATCCTAACGTTTAAACAGACATTCGCTCTTACTTCTTGTCGAGTTTCATTAAGATTTGACAACCCCTTTTGGTAAATTTTTCACATTTATTTGTATTATGTTTTGTTTTTGGTATATGTCATGGATGAGGATTTACTCCCCAATCACTGAGAATGAGTATAACAACCTCTTACAGTTGAGGTTCCAATGATAATAATATAGGAACCCCCTATAAAGGTTGATCGTGTTGAGACGCCAGGGTATAATCTATATCGGTAGCGATATTCATCTATATGGGGTATGGATATTTATTGTGAGGACTCATAGAATCAAAGAGTACTTACTCATAAATAAATCTCATAAAGTTTAGCCTTGAGGAGAGGATCAATTTTTTTTAGGAGATTATTAGGAAAGGAGAATCTGACCCAAAGAGCATATTTTTAGGTCTAATTTTCACAATTTACGAGGTTACATCCTCCCGATTAATCTCCTATGATCTCCTAGATCTTAGGAGATTAATCGGGAGTCACCATCCCTTGATCGTGAGGGTGTGATTACCATCCATGACCGGGAAGGATTAAGGTAACCAACGAGCAAAATTCACTTGAGTAGGGTTGATAACCCCTATGCCTTCTCAAGACCAGAACACAATATGCGCTTTACTGAAAAAAAACAACAAACAAACAAAAAAACAAACAAAACAAACAAACAAACAAATGACCGTGGATTGTCAGTTAAATTGACATATACCGACATTTCTTCGTTAAGGTTTTGATAATTTTTCATTTATAAAAGTAAGAAAGGTGAAAATATTTTAAACGTATTTTGTTTAAGTAAAGCGCAAACTGTGTTCTGGTCTTGAGAAGGCATAGGGGTTATCAGCACTACTCAAGTTAATTTTTGCTCGTTTTAAGTTTGAATCAGCTATTTATTGTAATTTCTGTTCGTTTCGAGTTTCATTTATTTATTAACAGTGATCTGTGATAGTTTTACGCTTGGAAGATTATTTCACTTTATTTTAAGATTATTTACTTTATTGCTCATTCTTGGCATAATGGAGCTCTTTATTTTTCTTTGAAAGCTTGTCTTACGGAAAAAGTTTTTAAAATTAATTTCTGTTCGTTTTTTATTGACATAGTCTTTTTCACGAAAAAAATAAATAAATATTGTATATCTTTTCAATTTTCTTCTATAAGAATCCATAGTTTGGGTTGCTATTTGTATGTTGAAGAGACCTTTTCAACAATTTTCAATCCTCATACAAACAGCATTTTTTTAAATTTAATTTTATAGCTTCTGAAGTTTACCTGAAAAATAAAACTTGATTTCATTCCCAAAAGATGCTATCTATGCTCTTTGACAACCTTGATACACGTATACTTTTTTTTATTTATTTAAGTTGTAAGAGCAGAAGAAGTAATAGTAGTATTCCCAAAAGTGTCAACTTAATACCCCTAGTCGTTCTCGATACATTGCTGAGGTGTCTTATTGGCAACCATTTAACGCAATGCCTTTTGATTTATTTTTAAAGCAACATTTAGTTTTAAACCATAATGGGCCGACTGCATAATTGTGAGTGTGTGTGTGTGTGTGTGGGGGGGGGGGGTTGATACACCTAATATCCCTAAAGACATAGTTGTTGGACCGTTCTACTGCGCTGAACAAAATGGCTGTTTCAAAATTTTGACAGGATGTGTTTGGAAAATGAGTGGGCTTGAGAGAAGGGCTGCTTGCCCTCCAATCTCTTGTTACTCTAAAAAGGGAACCAGACACTCGCAATGTAACTGGAGGGCAAGGGGGAGAACTTCTTCCTTCATATCAGAGGCAACGCTGTAGCGTTGCCTATAGTAAAGGCCATACGGCTCCAATGTTTTATTATTTATTTATTTATTATTATTTTTTTTTCCAAGAGGCACTTCATATGGAAGGGATCGTCGCAGAAACTTCAAAGGGGGCTCATTCAATTGCAAATCGAGAGTTCTAGTGCCCTTTTTAATAGTCGAAAGTGATTGGAGGGCAACTAGCCCCCCCCCCCACGCCCATCATTCCCCCAAACACATCCAATCAAAATTTTGAGATAGCCATTTTGTTCAGCGTAGTTGATTTCCAGACAGAAAATATGTTTTTGAAGACACTCCCCCATAACCCTCAGGGTAAGGGTTGGTTATAAGTTATGCCCTGGGGGCATATAAGGTTTTTATAGAAGGCGTTGTCGTAGAAACTTCAAAACAGGCTCATTCGATTGGAAATTCAAAGGGATAGTGCCCTTTTTAATAGTCGAAAGTGATTGGAGGGCCACTAACCCCCCCCCCACGCCCATCATTTCCCCAAACACATCCAATCAAAATTTTGAGATAGCCATTTTTTTTAGTGTAGTTGATTTCTACATAGAAATTATGTTTTTGAGAAGAACAATCCCCCACAGACCTCAGAGCAATGGTCGTAAGCTTTATCCTGTGGGCTCATACGATTCCCATAGAAGGGTTTGTCATAGAAATTTCAAAAAAGCCCCATTTAATTTGAAATTCTAAGAGATCGTTACCTGTATAATAATCAAAATTGATTGGACGGCAACTGCCCCCCCCCCGCCCATCATTCCCCCAAACACATCCAAGCAAAATTTTGAGATAGCCATTTTGTTCAGCGTAGTTGATTTTCAGATAGAAAATATGTTTTTGAGGAGGACACTCCCCCACAACCCTCAAGACAAGGGTTTTAAGTTATACCCTGGGGGCATATAAGGTTTTTAAAGAAGGCGCTGTTGTAAAAACTTGAAAAAAGGCTCATTCGATTGGAAGTCCAAAGGGCTAGTGCCCTTTTTAATAGTCAAAAATTATTTGAGGGCAAATAACCCCCCTTTCACGCCACCTTTTCCCCAAACTCATCCAATCAAAATTTTGAGACAGCCATTTTATTAAACGTTGTTTTAAGTTCTGGAAATTAAGTCTTTGAGGATGACAACTCCCCCACAGCCTTCAGGGCAAGGGTTGTAATTTAAGGATTCTCCGAATCCTTCCCATTATTTCTTATGGAAGGGATGCTTGTATAAACTTTAGAGAGGGCTCATTTGATTGGAAATTGAAAGTTCTTGTTCACTTTTTAAGAGTCAAAAGAGATTGGAGGGCAACTAGCCCCCCCTCCTCCACACCCTAAATGCATGAGATAACAATTTTTAGATAGAAATTTTGTTAAAATAGTTCCAAGTTCTGACAACAAAAACTACGGTGTCGACACAGCCCACCAAGGCCCGGGGGTAGGCGTTATAAGTTATTCCCTGGGGGTATATAAACAATCAAACAATCGTTAAATAAACAATCAATGCAAACAAGCATACAATAGATATTAATGTAAATTAATAAATAAATTTAGTGCTGATATTAGTGTAAATTAATAAATAAATTTCTGCTGGGTGGAATTTAACGCGGGGGAATTATCAACAGGAAAAGAAAATGTTCTTTGAGGGGGAAGAATTTACCAGGGGTGGGTCTTTCAAATGTGAATTATTCAGGGAGGGGACGACTAAACCCATTCGATAGTTTTCTAAATTTTACACCTGAAATTAATGGGAATAAAGAATCAACGGAAATGTCAGAGATAGCACTTCAGATTCCTTTAGACGATTTTGTTCGTGTCTTTTGAAAAAAGACATTTTCAAAAGACGGATTATTTTATTTGTATTAATTTCTACGGGCTGCTCAATTATGCATGTGAGGGGGAGACTTCCCCCCACCACTGTCTACGCTACGGTTTCAGTTTTTATCCCAAGGCTTAAAAATGAAGGCAATGCGATAAAAGTATAAATCAAAATAACATATATAGAATAATATATCTACGTAACACGGAACAATTAATCAAAATTGCATATTATGAGTTGAGGCTCACCCAAATGATGGGCCAGGGGTCTCACCATTCCACAATCTATGAAATCAATCCTGCAATAACTGAAAATATAAAGTATTTTTTAGTATTTTAACGTCTTCCAAAACTAAAACGGCCCAACATTCTACAGCCCAATGAGTCTGTTTGATCTCTTAAATCAGGAACGGAGGAGATAAGTGAAGTTCCGCCCCGTATTAGATGAGTCTCCAACCTCAGTTTTCTTCTTTATGCCAAGTACGCCGCCCCCACCCCAAAGACTTTAATAAGGTAAGGTTTTGTATAGGAAGAACACATAGAAAATCTATTATAATTATCCAATTATAAGGTTAAAATACATACTACTCTGTGATAGATGCAAAATTGCTTTGACACACAAAATCCTATTAAGGTCAATTCCTAACAGTCATGATCCCTTTGTGTCAGCAAGTGAAATGGTCTAAACCCCCTTATTGGAGCTATTTTTTTAATCCATTCATTGTTGTCAATCGCTGTCCACAAGTTATGCGAGCTGTCTATTGTTTATATATAAGGTTTTTATCAAAGAGGTAATCGTATAGACTTTAAAAAAAGTCTAATTCGATTTAAATTGAAAGTTCTAGATCCGTTTTTTAAAGTCAAGAATAATCGGACAGTAAGCAACCTCCCCATGCCATAAAAACTTGAAACTTATTGCAATAAAAATGAACAAAAATAAAAAAAAAAATTCCGAAAAATAAGTTTTTCACAGAAAAGTAAAGGCCATTTAAAACTTAAGCTCAGGAGATACAAATACCTTTTAAAATTCAAACTCAAAACGATCAGAAATTACTATTAAACAATAAATAAAACCCAAAACGAACAGAAATTAAATAAACAATCATAGGTAAAACCATACAATAAGTAACAATATAAATGAATATTAGATCTTAAAGCGAGTAATGCTTAGATTGAATATGAAAATCAAGCTTAAAACGAAACAAAATATTTTGCTATGGAAGTATCAAAAAAACTTAAAACGAAAAGAAATAAATAAACAATCAATCCGAACAAACATACAATATATATTAATGTAAATGAATAAATAAATCCTAAAACGAGTGAAACTTAAATTGAATATGCAAATCCAGTTTAATCGAATAAAAATAACTACAAACAAGAGTTTGGGTATCATCTCACTGCAGAAGCCTAAAACCTACTGCGTCATTGGCGCTTTACTGAAAACGAATCATATTACAAATGTTTTCTTTTGTACTTAATATTGAAAATAAATATAAAAATTACAGTAAAATTTTGAACTGATGAGCTTTTAGCAATTAATATCATTATATATCTAATATTCAGTTTAATTTATTATTTTTTTCCAAGATTGGTCAAGACAAATATAGTTTCACTACAAACAGAATTTGGATACTGCCCCCTTCTTTAACTGTAAAAACCTAAAGCCTTCTTCGTCATTGGCGCTTCACTGAAAACGAATTACTCGTATATTAAAAATTTATTCTTTTCCAATTCTTACAGCATGTAAAACGAAAATAAAAATTACAGTGAAAAAAAAATCTTGAACTGATGGATCTTTCAACAATTAATATCATTATATATCGAATATTCAATTTGATTTTGTTTATACTTTCCAAGACTGTTCAAGACTCATATAGTTTTCAGCACAGTAGACAGAATATAGCAGTATGATCATTCTCTATCTCTCCCATTATAAAAACCCGGACAGGGGTGCGAGTGGAAAGAATCAGGCTAAACAAGCTAAGGCAGAAAGAAGTGGGAGGAGCTTTTTGTTCACGATGACCAGAAATGATCTGCGATAAGCTTACTGGTATATTCAGAAACAGGCTAAACAAGCTAAGGCAGAAAGAAGTGGGAGGAGCTTTTTGTTCACGATGACCAGAAATGATCTGCCATAAGCTTACTGTCTATAAACTGTGGTTTTCAGTAAGGCGCCAATGACGCAGTAGGTTTTAGGCTTCTGCAGTGAGGCGATACCCATACTCTTGTTTGTAGTTATTTTTATTCGATTCAAACTTGATTTGCATATTCAATTTAAGTGTCACTCGATTTAAGATTGATTTATTCATTTACATTAATATATATTGTATGTTTGTTCGCATTGATTGTTTATTTAATTTCTGTTAGTTTTAAGTTTCATTTATACTTTAATAGCAAAATATTTTTTTCGTTCTAAGCTTAATTTGCATATTCAATTTAAGCATGACTCGCTTTCAGATTTATTTATTCATTTATATTATTGCTTGTTGTATGTTTTTTGCTATGATTGGTTATTTAATTTCTGTTCATTTTGGGTTTCATTTATTCATTAATAGTAATTTCTGGTCGTTTTGAGTTTGAATTTTAACAGGTATTTGTATCTCCTGAGCTGAAGTTTAAAATGGCCTTTACTTTTTTTTGAAAAACTTATTTTTCGGAAAGTTTTTTTAATTAATATCTAGTAAAAACATTTTAAACAAGTAAAAATAAAGTGATAAACATTTTAAATATATTATATTTTCAGTAAAATGCAAATTATGTTCTGGTCTTGAGAAGGCATGGGGGTTGTCAGTCCTATTCATGTTAATTTTTGCTCTCTTTGAGTTTTACTTGGTTATTTATTGTATGATTCCAATAAACAAAATACGTTTAAAATGTTTTAGCTTTTTTCAACTTTAATAAATTAAAAACCCATTAAAACTTTAAGGAATATATATATATATATATATATATATATATATATATATATATATATATATATATATATATATATATATATATATATATATATATATATGTATGTATACTAAACTGACAATCCACAGCTATTTTTTCAGCAAAGTGTAAATTATATTCTGGTCTGAGAAGGTATGGGGGCTGTCAAAGACATAATGTGCAGACTTTCAACTACACTGAGCAAAATGGCTATCTTAAAATTTTGATTAGATGTGTTTTAGGAATTAATGAGCGGAGAGAGGCTTGTTGCCCTCCAATCACTTCTGACTAATAAAAAAGGCCCTAGCCCTTTCAATTTCCAATCGAATGAGCCTTTTTCGCAGTTTCTACGACAACAAATGACCATCTCAAAATTTGTATTAGATGTATTACGGGAAAATACGAGGTTTGGAGGGGTGGGAGTCATCCACCCTCCGATAACTCTGCATCTTAAAAAAACTTAGAACTTCTGATTTCCAATCCAGCGAGCCCCCTCCGAAGTTTATACGATCACCGTTTCTATATATACCTTACATGCCCCTAGGGCATAACTTACCTTGCCCTGAGGGCTGTGGGGGGGGGTGTCATCCTCAAAGACATAATTCCCAGTCCTGTCAATTACGTTGAACAACAACGGCTATCACAAAATTCTGATTGGATGAGATTGGGGAAATGGTGGGCGAGGGAGGGGGTTAGTTGCCCTCCAATCAGTTTCGACTATTAAAAAGGGCAATTGCCCTTTCAATTTCCAATCAAATGAGCTGTTTTCGAAGTTTCTACGAAAACAAATGGCCATCTCAAAATTTCTATCAGATGCATTTTGGGAAAATACGAGGTCTGGGGGGTATTCACCCTCCGATCACTCTGAGTCTTAAAAAGGGCATTAAAACTTCTGATTATCAATTCAGTGTGCACCCTCTAAAGGTTATATGATTACCCTTTATATATATATACATTATATTCCCCCACGGCATAATTTACAACCCTTGCCCTGAGGGTTGTGTGGGGTTGTCATCCTCAAGGACATAATTTCCAGACCTTTCAATTACGTTGAACAAAATGGCTATTTCAAAATTTTTGTTGGATTTGGGGAAATGGTGGGCGTGGGAGGGGGGTGAGTTGCCCTTCAATCACTTTCCACTATTAAAAAGAGCACTAGCCCTTTCAATTTCCAATCGAATGCCCTCTTTTTGAAGCTTCTACGACAACAAATGGTCATCTCAAAATTTCTATCAGATAAATTTCGGCAAAATACGAGGTGTGGGGGATATCCACCCTCCGATCACTCCGAATCTTAAAAAGGGCACTAGGACATCTGATTTCCAATCAAATGAGGCCATTCAGGAGTTTTTATAATCACCCTTCTGTATACACCTTGTATGCCCCCAGGGCATAATTTATAACCCTTGCCCTGAGAGCAGTGGGTGGGTTATCACCTTGTCATCCTCAAAGACACAATATTCGGACCTTTCGATTACGTTGAACAAAACGGCTATCTCAAAATTTTGATTGGATGTGTTTGAGGAAATGGTGGGCGGGGGAGGGGAGTTATTTGCCCTCCCATAGCTTTTGACTATTAAAAAGGGCACTAGCCATTTCAGTTTTCAATCGAATGAGTTTTTTTTGAATATTTTACGACAACAATTGGCCATCTCAAAATTTCCATCAGGTGCATTTCGGGAAAATACGAGATGTATGTGTGTGGGGAAGGGGCACCCCCCTCCGATCACCCTAAATCTCAAAGCAATCCAATGAGCCCCCTCCAAAGTTTTTACGATCACCCTTTCTATAAAAAACTTAAATGCCCTCTGGGCATAGCTTACAACCCTTGCCCTGAGGGCTGTGTGGGGTTGTCATCCTCAAAGACAGGATATCCGGATCTTTCAACTACGTTGAACAAAATGGCTATTTCAAAATTTTGATTGAATGTGTTTGGGGAAATGATGGGCGTGGGAGGTGGGTTAGTTGCCCTCGAATTACTTTCAACTATTAAAAAGGGGACTATCTCTTTGAATTTCCAATCGAATGTGCCCTTTTTGAAATTTCTACGACAACTCCTTTGATACGAAGTGCCCTGGTCTAAAAAAAAACATTATGCCCACATCGCTCTTTACTTAGGCAGCGCTATTGCGCTACCTATGATAAACATTACTTTCTTAGATTAACTTTAGACTACATTTTACTTTAAATATTTGGATTGTCATTTATTTTTATTATATTTTGTGTTTCAGAGTCTTATTGGTATTTCTCTTTCTGTGCTTAGCAACTGCCACTCTGCGTGATTCCCATTATATTACACGTGAACTGCCACATGAACTCCCATTATATTACACAGAGGAGCAGCGTAAACGTACTGACAACGATGTAACTATTAGAAAATTCTACTGTCCAGCATCAGAAAAATATATAGAAAACCAACGATGCAAGAATGATGGATCTTTACCTCATAGTGAGGATGTATATAATGAAGACGAAGTAGATGACTTTGACTCACATACATCTAATAGCCGATTTGAGACGGACGATGGCGACATTCTAGACAACATGTTACCTCAACTCATCAATGAAGAAGGACTAAATGAAGAAGAGCTTGAATTTATGAAGCATGTAAGAGAGGAACCAGAAATTATTCCACCTGCACGATATGTTAAGAGCAAGAAGACCAGCTCGAAAACAGAACATACACAAAACGCATGGCTAAAAGTGCCGATGAATTTTCAAACTGAAAACAAAAGAATACTTCCGCAAAGTAATTATGAGCAAATAGATGACAATTTAGGCAATATCGGAGACAAAATTCAAACAATGAAAAAACTGTCAAAACAACTTCAGGAGTCTGGAAGCAATACAGAGGAAGCAAATAGAGAGGCTTTAGATGCGATGGATAGCGTGAGCACTATGTTAAATATCCTAAGTTTAAAAACAACTTCACAACAAAAGAAATTTCGCAATGGCAACCCAGCTTTGGGTCAATTTCGAAATGTATTACCTTTATTACAGCGCTTACAGTTTTAATGTCAAGTTTGAATAAATAATGCTTTTTTCTTATAGCTAAAAGTTGAGGAACAGAATTTTGATACTTAGATTCAAAAGTATAGGCCTAACAGGGAATTTCGATCCATTGCTTAAAGGTATTATTACACTTCATTACCCTAAGAATTATTTTACTTATTTTCATCTATAATGTAGACACACAGACACCTAAGTAGAAGTTTATACTGGGAGGGGAAAGGGCTCAAAAACACAAAAAATACTAATTACATAATAAATTTAAGAAGTTATAGGAGGAATTATTAAAATATTGAGATACTGTTCTTGGATGGGAAATAACCCCCCTCCCCGTGTTTAGGTGCCTAACTAATTAGTTAAACGTCACAGTGCATCTTTATCAGCCACCTCTCTCACTAACCGATTTTAGAGAATAGCTACCCCACCCCCTCCCACTGCTACATTGATTAGTCCTAAGTCCCAATTCCAAAGCCAAAATAAAATAGTCTTGAGGTCAGGTACCGTCATTTCACAAAAAAAGAAGAAGGGCAATCCATACTCTTTTTACGATGAACACTGGTTATGCGAGTTGTATCAATTCCAGAATTAATCCGAATTTAACAATCGTACATTTAAGTATAACTAAGAACGTAAAATGTTTTTAATTTCCGAAAAAAGGAAACAAAATATTGCTCAAAACCAAATATTCTACCATAAAAACCAGGGGGAAGCGGCTTACATACCCAATGATTTGAGCTGGTACCTTTTTCTAAAAAAAACTTCAAAAATATCTCTCCCATTTCCCAAAAAGCAAGGCATACCGCTGTGTCTATGCCGACTTGTCGCCTTGATATCCCCATGCAAGGCTTAATTTAGCCAAGAGACAAAAGTAGTTTCAAAGAGATCAAAGCAGACCAAAAATAGTTTTCCTTTATGCAGCAAAACTATGCAGCAAAACCAAAAATAGTTTTGCTGCATCCAGCTAAAGATCTGCATGTAGTATGCTCTGATTCGTTTTTCGGACGTGTTTTTTTTACATTTTAATTTTTAATACTCTGATTAAACCTGTTACATCAACATCCTATTCCGATATCTTGCGAGCCTTCGAGAGTGTGTGGGAGCACAAAGGGTAGCTTGTTGTCCTCTTGTCTATTTTGACTATTATAAAAGTATAACAGAACCATTATTTTACGATTCAATGATCCTCCCCTAGATTTCTGAGACCATCCAGTCTGCGTGAAGAGAATCGAAAAAACATGGAATCCCTCTTTCCTAACCAATGTTATTGCATCTACTGTGACAGGAGTTAACCAAGTTTCAATGAACAGTAAATAGCGGTTATAAAGATTAAATTGAAAGAGACTAGGAACCAAATCCTGTTTAAGCATATCTTCTGTATGAAAGCCGACAAGTTTAATTTGGAGAGGATCTGGCAGTAATTTTTTACAATAGCCGGGCAACTCTGTGGCACTACAGAGTGATGGACTATATATATATATATATATATATATATATATATATATATATATATATATATATATATATATATATATATATATATATATATATATATATATATATATATATATATATATATATATATATATATATATATATATATATATATATATATTTATGTAATTTGCACTTTGCTGAAAAAATATAAATGTTTTTATTTTTATAACTTTAATAAAAATCAGCAAATACTGACATTTTGATTATTAAATATCAGTACATGTATATTAAACTGACAATGCACATTCATTTGTATTTATTTCAGTAAAGTGCAAATTATGTTCAGGCCTTGGGAAGGCATGGGGGTTTTGAGCCCTACTCATGTTAATTTCTGCTCGTTTTGAGTTTGACTCGGTTATTTCTGTTCGTTTTGGGTTTCATTTATTTGTCGATGCTGATATGTGGCAGTTTCACGCTTTGTAGAATATTTGATTTTATTTTTGCTAATTTTTGGTTTAATGGAGTTCTTTACTTGAAAAACTTATTTTGTGGAAAACGTTTTTTAATTAATTTCTGTTCGTTTTGTATTGACAGTGTTTTCAGGGAAAAAGAAAATAATACTTTTAAATCTTTTTTTTTTTTTTAAGAATTTATAGTTTAGCCTCCTAGTTGTATGCTGGAGAAAAATTTTCAGCAATTTTTAACAACATACGCCCTTTGAAAAATCTAGACACAAATAGTAATGTTTAATTTAGTTTCATACCTCCTCTAGTTGACCTGAAATAGAACACTAGATACCATTCGCAAAAAAAAAAAAAAACCTGTTTACTTTCTTTGATAGATTGGATACACTTACGCTATTTTGATTTGGTTAAATTTTAAGAGCAAAAGTAGCCCCCAAAGTTTGAACATACCCTCAGTCGTTCTTGGGATACTGCTGAGATGCCTTATTGGGAATTAGCAGTAACACAGTGCATTTTGATTTAATCTTAAGGCAACATTTAGTTTTTAAACATAATGGGCAAATAGTAAGGTGGGTGTGGAAGGGGGATTAGTTGACTTTCAATCCCGTTTGACTACTAAAAAGGGCATTAGCCGTTTTTATTTTCAATCGAATAAACTCTTTCTGGAGTTCCTATGACAGATCCCTCGGTACGAACAGTCCCGGTCTAAACAAAAAAAAACAAAAAAAAAAAAAAAAAAAAAAAAAAAAAACCACATCGGTCTTTACCATAAAAATGTGAAGCCTTCCAATCATTTTCGACTATTAAAAAGGGCACTAGCCCTTTCAATTTCCAATCGAATGAGCCCGTTTAAGTTTCTACAACGCTATCTATAACGCCTTATATGCCCCCACGGCATAAATTACAACCCTTGCCCTGAGGGCTGTGAGGGGGTTGTCATCCTCAAAGACCTAATTTCCAGAACTTTGAACTACGTTAAACAAAAAGGCTATCTCAAAGTTTTGATTGGATGTGTTTGGGCAAATGATGGGCGTGAGAGAGGAGTTAGTTGCTCTCCAATCACTTTCAACTAATAAAAAAGGCACTAGCCCTTTTCAATTTCCAATCGAATGAGCCCTTTTGAAGTTTCTAAGACATCACTTTCAATAACAACCTTATATGCCCTCAGGGCATAGCTTACAACCCTTGCCCTGAGGGCTGTGACGGGGTTGTCTTCCTCAAAGACATAATTTCCGGACCTTTCAATTACGTTGAAGATAATTGCCTTCTCAAAATTTTAATGTGTTCGGGGAAATAGTGGTCTTGAGAGGGGGGTTAGTTGCCCTCCAATCACTTCCGATTATTAAAAGGGCATTAGCCCTTTTCCAATCAAATGAGCCTTTTTTGAAGTTTCTATGGCAACACTTTCTATAAAAACCTTATATGCCCCATGGCATAACTTACAACCCTTGACCTGAGGGCTGTGAGGGGGTTGTCATCCTCAAAGACATTATTTCCAGACCTTTCAACTACGTTGAACAATATGGTTATCTCAAAATTTTGATGGGATGTGTTTGGCGAAATGGTGGGCGTGGGAGGTGGGTTACTTGCCCTCCAATCACTTTCGACTATTAAAAAGGCCCTTTCAATTTTCAATCAAATGATTCCTTTTTGAAGTTTCTACTACAACGATTTCTATAAAAATAACCATATATGCCCCCAGGGCATAAATTACAACTCCTGCCCTGAGGGCTGTGAGGGAGGGGTGAGTGTCATCCTCAAAAACATAATTTCCGGACTTTTTAACTACGTCGAACAAAATGGCTATCTCAAAATTTTGATTGGATGTGTTTGGGGAAATGGTGGGTGTGAGTGGGGTTTTATTTATCCTCCAATCACTTTCGACTATTAAAAAGGGCACAAGCCCTTCTGATTTCCAATCGAACGACCACTTTTTGAAGTTTCTACAACATCACTATCTATAAAAACCTTATATGCCCCCAGTGCATAACTTCAAACCCCTTCCTGAGGGCGCTGAGGGGTTATCATCCTTAAACACCTGATTTCTAAAACTTTTAACTACGTTGAACAAAATGGCTATCTAAAAAAATTTATTGGATGTGTTTGGGGAAAAGGTGGGCGTGAGAGGGGGTTTAGTTGCCCTCAAATCACTTTCGACTATTACAAAGGGCACTAGCCCTCTGAATTTCCAACCGAATGAGCCCCCTTTCAAGTTTCTATGATAAAGCTTTCAATAAAAACCTTATATGCCCCCAGGGCACAACTTACAACCCTTACCCTGAGGGCTGTGGGGGGGGGGGGAGTGTCATCCTCAAAGATATAATTTCCGGACCTTTCAACTACTTTGAACAAAATGGCTATCTCAAAAATTTGATTGGACGTGTTTGGATAAATGGTTGGCGTGGAAGGGGTGTTAAATGCCTTCCAATCACTTTCGACTATTAAAAAGGGCGCTAGCCATTTCAATTTCCAATCAAATGAGTCCTTATTTAAGTTTCTACGACAAAATTTGCTATAAAAACCTCATATGCCTCCCAGGGCATAACTTAGAACCCTTGCCCTGAGGGCTGTGGGGGGGGTTGTCATCCTAATTTCCTAATTTCCCGAACTTTCAACTACGTTGAACAAAATGGCTATCTCAAAATTTTGATTGGAAGGGTTTGGGGAAAAGGTGGGCGTGAGAGGGGGGCTAGTTGCCCTCCAATCACTTTCGACTATTAAAAAGGGCACTAGCCCTTTGAATTTCCAATCGAATGAGCCTTTTTTGAAGTTTCTACGACAACGCTTTCTATAAAAAACCTTATATGCCCCCAGGGCACAACCCTTGTCCTGACGGCTGTGGGGGAGTGTCCTCCTTAAAAACATAATTTCTATATGGATATCAACTACGCTGAACAAAATGGCTATCGAAAAATTTTGATTGGATGTGTTTGGGAAAATGGTTGCCTTCCAATCACTTTCGACTACTAAAAAGGGCACAAGCCACTCCAATTTTCCATCTAATGAGCCCTTTTCGAAGTTTCTACGACAACTCCTTTGATACAAAGTGCCTTAGTCTAAAGAAAAAAATATTTAAAAAAATAAAAATAATAATAAATAATAGATTGTGCCAACATCGTTCAAATCAAACTGTGTTATACCAATAAACAAGAATTAAAAAAAATAAGTGTATATTTTTCTACCCAGATGTGGTACACAACAGCTAATTTCTTAAAGCACTTTTATCCTTGTTCTGTCTTGTATCCTAGCAGACTCCTATTATATTTTTATTTGCACAATATAGTTCTATATATTTGATCTCCATTTATATATTACATAAAATAATTTTCTCCATTACATAAAACAATTTTGCCATGAATTTAATAGAAAAACAAGAAGATGAAATTTCTTTACAAAGTAGTTTTTCTTTAGACTTTTGGGTTTCAAATACAGTTTGAATGCCTAAATTACTTGAGTATAACCTGGCTAGGGGAAAAGGTAAAAATTCTTTTAAGAAACTGGAACACTCCTAATAATACATAATTTTCCAAATACTATTAAATGTCAGAGTGACAGTATATCTGACGTACTATTCCAGTTTATGCCAGATATCAAGTGTTAATTTAGTTTAATTTTTGAGGAAAACAAAAACACCTGGATTTCACAAACGTGTCCATAAATTTGTACAAAAGACCATAAATAAACAGTTGCATATTTCTTTTGCAAGCTGCTGGAATAACCAAGGTAAGAGCTTTTTTCACTTTAAACAAAAATTAAAGAAAAAATGCAATAGTTTTATTTATTTTACCTTTATATTAAGGTCTAAAACTCTTATAAGATCAGGAAAAATTGTTCCAGGGTTAGTTATACAATCACATCCTTTCAAAGGCCAATCTAACCTAGTCCACTTTTTATGATTGTAAAAGGTTTTTTTTGTCATTGTTAAGTTGCTTAATCAACTCTTAACTTTGTACAGTCGTCACAAGAACATCCCCCGAAAGTTATGATAAGGGCCAAAAATGATGAATACATTTTTTTTTACCACCAAAAATAACCATTTTATTTATTTTTGTCAGAACAATAAGCCAATTTTGTCGATAATTAAATAAAAAATACAAGTTTTTTCAACTGAAGTAAGGAAAAACATTAGAACTTAAAACGAAAAAAAAATATTATGTAAATGAGGGGTCACCCCTCCTCAATACCTCGCTCTTTATTCTAAACTTTGACGCTTTCGTAAAAGTTCTAAAAGATGTTTAGAGTAATGAGTGAGGAATTGAGGAGGGGGTAAGCCCCCACATATACGTAATATTTTTTGCCCTTTTCAAGTTTTAATGTTGCTCCTTACTTTCAGTTGAAAAAACTTGTTTTTTTTATATTTAACTTCTGATCATTTTTAAATATTGCTGGGATATCGGCTATCTCTACATGGAAAACTCCCTTTCCCCACGAAGAATTCCTCACGGAAATATCCTCCCAGGTAAACACCCCCCCCCCCCGCCAAAAAAATTCACCCCCCTCCCTTCGGAATAATATTTGTATACTTCCCAATAACCAATACTATATTTAAACAATTGGCAAAGTTCATAGCTTGCAGTCTTTCCCCTGGGTCTGTGGGGGGTTAATTCATCCTCAAAGACATAATTATTAGATCTTTCGACTATGATGAACAAAATGGCTATCTATAAATTTTGATCGGACAACTTCGGGGGAAAGGGGTGGAAGGGGGTCACTTCCCGGATAACCAAAAGTTTCCTGAATTTCTGTACACTTCTCATTCAAATTATAAAATAAAATTCCTTTTTTTTTATTACACCCCCCCCTCCCCCCCCCCCAACCAAAAAATCTGAGTGCGTGCTTGGGCTAGCGTGCGTGATAAGTGCTGAGATGGCTTGGACAGGTTTTGCGGATGACGGATGACAGATTGCCAAATATCGTCCTTTTCAGCTATCCATCTAGGGCCAAATGAATGGCCCTAGATGTAGTGGAGGGCCAAACGGTCGTCCCCAAGTGGAGTAGGAAGAGGTCGTAAGAAAGGATTTAAAAGAAATCGAAACTTCTTAGGAGGGTGTAAATAGGAGGCTTAAAATAGACTAGGAAGGACGTAGATCGCACAGCTATGTTGACCTCAGGTTGCGTGGTGCTGCAGTGACTTGTTGGTAGCAACAGTAGTACTCTTCCATTAGAACATTTTTTATAGAAGCATTGGTGGAAAAAGTCAGACTTTATGGTAAAAACAGAAAGTTGAGGCACAGCGCTCGGAATATAAAGGATAATTTCCGTTCTTTTTAGTTTTAATGTTGATATTTATTTTCATTCGAAAAACTTTATTTTTGTTTAATTTGTTATTTTTTAATATCGTATTCGGTATAATATAAAATATGAGAAGGGTGTTAGCCGTATTCTCCCCAAAGAGTTCTCCCGGCGGAAAATTCACCTCCCTCCACGGAATATTCCTCCCGAAAAACTACCCCACATGTAAAATTAAGCTGCCAAAAGGAAATTACGGCAAATAGAACAAATAAAGAAAAGAAGTAATTATGGGGACATTCTCCTATATTCCAAAACATAGGCAGACTATATGGTTCTATAAGGTTCTTCTATATGGAGTTTCTCAAAAGAAGAAAAAAGAATTAAAAGAAATGAAATGCAAAAATAAATGCAATAGGACATTCTACACAATATATTCTGCCTATATATTTTTTTAATATAGGTAGAGTATCCCAAAATCCCTTCTTTTTTTCATTATTTTATTGGTCATATTTTCCTTTTTTCTGCTCAATTTTGCATATGCAGGAGGTATACTGGAGGGGTGAAATTTTCCATGGGGAAAATTTCCAGATGGAACTTCTTACGGGGGTAAGTGCCCAGGGGGATTTTCCAAGGATTGCCATGAACAATCCTTGTATTCTTGGGTTTTATGTGGAGGGTTTCAACCCTCCACATAAGACCCACTGACCTTTTGCCTTACCTATATAACTGGTCGGCAGCGATGCAAGTCAAGTTTTGGCGTAAAGAGTGGGTGCTGGGGGCAGCAGTCCTCCTCATTTATCGGATACGATCACCATAAAAAAATCTCTTGTTTTTGCACATAGGAGCTTCAAACTTCCACAGTTCAGTTCTTGGACATGCTGATGATGCAATTTTCATCTAAGTCGCTCCCCTTAATGTGAGTCTCAAATTGCACAAACTTTCTCAGTCGCTTATCTTCTTATACGTTATGATAATTTTACTGAATTTTGTTTATTTTAAAACGCCGTAAAAAGATATTCTGTTTTTGGAGATATTCTGATTCTGAAAAGATATTCTGATATGTTTTCGTTACGAAAATTCCGTTTTTTGGAGTTTAGGTTACAATAAATACATTTCGCTCTTTACTTACATTTCGTTACTACAAATCGTTCAATATTGAGCAATATGCATACAAATTGTACTTAATGCTTTGGTCTGATACTCGTTAAATCTGGTATTAAAAGATTTCTTGGGTTGCTGATTATAAATGTGACACTAGCATTGCTATATCAATATTCCTAAACCACAGTACATATTTCACAATCTTTTATTTTGACCGAAGTTGGTAATTGGAGTAACCAAGTCTTTTTGGTACTCAAGGACATCAAAATGAGAAAAAAAAACTCCTGATCCCATCTTAGCTCCATTCATACCAGAAAACGCAATTTTATGTTTCAAAATTGTGGAGTTATCACAATTGAGGTAGTATCACATTTTCGTCATTGTTATCACGTTGAACCGTGAAAATGAATACGCAAACCCAATTAGATAAAATTGACAACGTTTTTCGTCCATATAAATTTAAGCATTAACAAAATACTGATTTTAAAGGCAACTACACCTTCAAAGAGAAGCTACACCTTCTTAAGCTCTTTAGTGCCATATGTTTTTAGCTTAATTTTTCACCCACATTTCCATTTCTGAATATTATGCCTACTACTACCAAAACCTGCCAAGGATGTCAGGACAAAGAGATCTTTCCCATTAAAAAATTGAGTTAAAATTAAAAATTGAGTTCCCAGTTTTTCCTAGTCTTTTAAGATATAAACGGTTGTATTAGGTTGCACATCACCAATTCCAACAGTTACACTGTACAAAAACTTAATTTGGTTATGAAAGTTTTCCTTGGGAACTTTGAACATAACATTTAAAAATTGGTAATAATAAGAATACAACCCCCTTGTAATTTTTTCCGTGGAGATTTCGGCGTTTTAGGCAGAAAAGAGACTTTGCAGGATATTGAGCAGAACTTTGGGACCTGAAACGAATCTGATCATCCTTTTGAATTTAGCGTACCAAGTTGCATAGAAGAAAACCTCCTAAGAGGTTGAATCTGACTTCTTAGTCAAAAACATCCCAGTATATATATATATAAAAAAAAAAAAAAAAAAAAAAAAAAAACAGAACTGAATGATTGAAAAATCAATCAAACAGAAAAAAAATCAATTCTCAGTCAAAAACATCCCAGTATATATATATATATAAAAAAAAAAAAAAAAAAAAAAAAAAAAAAAAAAAAAAAAAAAAAAACAGAACTGAATGATTGAAAAATCAATCAAACAAAAAAAAAAAACAAAAAAAAAAAATCAATTCTGACCAGAACTGAAGTCCGATCCGATAAGTACCATCCATTCATCATTATTTAACAGGAAAAGCTACATTTCGTCAACCACAATAGTCGTCAAAATGCTGGTTTCTTGACTAGTCGTACAAATGTTCGATTATGCGTCCATATGCCTCAAATCTAAACGCAGCCTAAGCATAGTCAATGATATCAGTTATAATTAACTATCACCGGAAGGAAAGCAATTAAGTACTAATTCCAGTAAGCACTGTCATTAATATCAACAATTCATGTGTAACAGTAATTATGTTTTCAGGAAAATATGACCTTGGTAGTGCCACAGCTGCTACTTATTGTTGCTATCTGCGCAAGCGCAAGTGATGTACCCGAGAAACACCAAAATCAAGGAATAGAAAATCAAGAAGAAACATGGACTAAACGGCTGAGCCCAATGCCACCAAGAAGTGCTGTAATTACGAGGCAATTCCCTACCAAAAAAATGACTCCAAAGATGCAATCAAGGCCCCGAATGGATAAACCACGCAAAAAGTCGATAAATAGGCGGTGGATGCCTGCCAGTGGGAATAGACAGTGGAAAAAAGCACCTCCAATGAGGATACCATCCTCTACAGGCCTTCCGCCCCGAAAATTAAATGACAGATACAGACCCAATGAGGTTTATACACTTAGAGAGCCGATTTGGGATGAACTCCCGGTTCAAAGGTACACTGACCCCTATTGGCTTTACAGGCTACCAATGCCAGTCAAAGAACCAACAATACTGGATAAGTTGGAATACCTTATATACAGGCTAAAACAGAAAGTATACAACGGTCAGTTGGCCATGACCATGCAGCAGCCAACTCCTGAAATCCTAATGGACCCTTACCAGCAATATACGCCATATCCTCTACAGATGGCAGCTTTAGCCCCAAGTCCTATACCGTCTAGAGTACCTTTAATATCTCCGTATGCAGGTCCTGTAGGTCTTGTCCCAATGTACTTTCCAAGCAACTATCCGGAAAATCGTCCAAATAAACCGTGTAAAGATGACAACACGCAGCTCAAGACATGTAAAGTAGACCTGGAAGATGGCACAAAGATTTGCAATGACGCAACAATTATAGAAAACCCGAGCAGCCTCGATCCTAACGGGAAAATTTATTTTTCACACCAGACCATAGAAAATCCTGATGGAACTCAATCAACATTCAACATTAACGTAAATGGAGGCAGTCTTAACGAAGGTCTGCTGGCTACAATGGGTTCTGGAAACGTACTGGAGTCCCCAGAGGAATTCATGGACGATGACAACTTTTTTTAAATGAATATACCCACTGGGTTTACTTCATTCAAATTTATTTTATAAATCATCATTTAAAATAAAATGCTAAGGTTTATTTATAAGCACGATTCATTCTCTCTAGCGAAACAATTTAAGTTATTCCATGCTTCACTCAAGTGTGACGTATCTAAATGCCCTAATTTCTGAGAGGGAATTCTACTTAAACTAAATAAAAAAAATTACGTAAAAAAACAACTTATTTGAATAAAAACATGTGTATAATTAATATAAAGTGTTCTTTTTTTCTTTTGACAACAAAAGAAATTTAATATAAAGAAAACGGCTTGCACAAGGTGCAAGCATTGGTGAGCACAGAATATATACTACATATAACATATATATGCATATATATATATATATATATATATATATATATATATATATATATATATATATATATATATATATATATATATATATATATATATATATATATATATATATATATATATATATATATATATATATATATATATATATATATATATGTGTGTGGCTGTTAGTGGTGGCCAGTAATATGTGGGCGGAGAATATATACTTTGGGGCACTTGAAAATTAGATGGTAATACTGTTTAAATAGAAAAAAATGTTTTCAAAATGAATATTCTGCACTACCCAATGGTATTCTTTTTTAAATTTAGTAGACTGTGAATCAAACTAACTAAAATAATAAACCGTGTTTCAAAGTTCAATAACTAGTATTTGGCCTTACAAAAATAAGACTATACTGAGGAAAATAAAAAACTACTATCAATACGTATGTATTGATAGTAGTTATAATTATAATATTGTTATAGTATATATAATATAGTTACAATATTGGTAGCTATAACGACAAAAAAAGAGTAGGAGGAAGACTGAATTTTTTTTTGACTAAATCGAAAAAAAGGGAATCAAAAAGTTTAATACAGTATTATTAGTTTTAAAAGGATTCTACCAAAAAATAAAAGGCATTAATAAATTATAATTCATAACAATTGTGTTTTCAGGAAAGGATGAGCTTGGTGTTACCACAGCTACTTCTTCTCGTAGCTATCTGCGCAAGCGCAAGTATCCAGGAAAGATCTTACGACGCAAGTCAGGCAGTACCATGGACCAACCTAAACAGACAGCTTATAAGTCGTTCATCACCAGCCAGCCATGTAACTATGAGACAGTTTCCCTCCAAAAAGACAGCTTTCAAAATGCCTCCATTTAGACCAATGATTGAGAAATGGCGAAAAAAAGCAGGCAATAGAGACTGGCATTCTCTAGCTCTTAAACAACCAGTCGTGAGTCGATTTTCCGATCCAATGTTCACCGATGAAGCAGTTCTGCTTCCGCAGCCATTATGGGATAACTTCCAACCAAAAGGATATTCTGCGCTGTACTCGTTTGATCAAAACCCTTATAGAGCATCCAATGACTTATACTTGAGAAAGATGATGCAACAACTTTCAATTCTCGATGAGCTGGAATATATAGTTGGCAAACTTAAGCGTAAAGCATATATGGAAACTGGTCACCTACCTAAGAGGACTGATGATCTACCAAAACTTCACCACCCTTGCAAGTCATCCTCTCCAGAAGTGTCAACTTTGACTGGAAGCGCTAATCCACCACAAAAAGTTTCTTCTAACGTAAACCCTTTACCACTCCCTCTTTTTTTGTGGCCAAACGGTTATCGGATGAGATACCCAACGCCAACTGTCAGTATTGAAAGAGATGGCGATAAAACACATAAAATTTCAAAATACGAACTTGATGATGTTCATCAACTATGTGATCATACTGGTTGTACAAAAGTCTATATTGACGAAACAATTGATTCCAGCGGAAAGCTTCTGTATTATAATCAAATGGTAGAAGGTCCTTATGAGTCTAAGTCAACCACCCATATTGATTTGAATGGTTAAAGTCCAGAGAGTGGCGTAATGGAAAACATGGTATCTGATGATTTATTCGAGGCTGCAAAGCTATTCTTCAAATTAATTTTTCTTTGAAGAAGTAATTTAAGCATGTTGTTATGGTAAATTATTCAAATACAAATATGGATTATGTACATTGAAGAACAATAATGAGAAGGACTGGGTCGTCGTCCTATTTTTGTAGGAAATATCTTAAAAAAAAGGGGGTCACACGAGAGGGGAGGGAGCCCATTTTAGGGAGGAGGGAGGGGAGGGTGGGAGCACATTTTAGAGGGGAGGGAGGGAGTTAAGATGTTAAGAAGTTCTTCTGTGCAATCGACTGTTAACTCTTTACATAGATCAAACTCAGAAGATGATGTTGATTGTATTCCTACCAAGATATCTCTTGCATTGAGGGAAGAGGGGTCACACAAGAGGGGAGGATGATAAAAACCTTAAAAGGGGGTCACTCCAGAGGGGAGGGAGCACGTTTTTTTCTGCACAACAGGAGAGTTTAAATATTATACTGAAATGCAGATGGGAGAGAAAGCTTTATCCCCAAGCCATTTTCCTCAAAAATACCATGAATTTTACTATTTTTTCGATATTTTCTTATATTTTCGATACATTCGGTGTTTTTTTTTCGAAGGTGTCTTTTGCCACAGTAAATTTTTGTATAAGTTCACAGCAAGAGGCTTAAAACATTTATAATGAAAGGCAAATAGGGGAGAGAAGGCTTTATCCCCGCACCATTTCCTCTAGAATATCATAAATTTTATTATTTTTCCAAAAGCTTTTTGTGCCTTCCATACATTTTGGTGGTTTTTTTTAGAAGGAGTGCCTGCCAAACTTAAGTCATGTGTAAGCCCCTGACTCAATATATAGATTCGTAAAAAACTTCTTTGAACATTTACGAATCTAAAGATCTATCAATTCCTAGAAACACTTTGTTTATTTACTGGAATAATTTCCTGGAAAATAACTGCGAATATTTTTCATTGCTCTAATAGCAATAATTCCTGAAAAACGACTCTAGGAAAATAATTCCAGGAAAATAACTGCGAATTTTCTTCTATTGCTCTAAAAGCGAAATACACAATGTTGCTATGACATTAAATAAGTTATTGATTTTAAGTTTTCACTAGAAAATGGAAAATCACGATTATTGTAAAAAAAGAAAAAGAAGTTTTGACTGAGATAATGTAAATTTACATTTTTTTACATTTCTAATTTCTACTGCTTACAATCCATAGCACTTATCCAGCATAAATTAATCGTTTTTCATATACCCGATTCTACATACACCATTGATACGACATACACCGATATACACCGATTTGACATACCCCATACACATTTGATGCATTCAAATTGTATTCAAGACTGTAGTGTCTAGACCTTCACAAATTTACATACTTGCCAGGAGTCTTAGTGCAAGGAAGAGGGATCTTGAATATTTTAAGAAGGAGGGTATGGAGGAGGATAGCTTTTAAGGAGGGTTCAGTTATATATAAATAACATCGAACTGAACATATAAATAATGTTAATCTAAAAATCCAAGTGGTAAATAAATAACATCGAACTTAACGTATAAATGACGTCAGTCCAAAAACACAAGTGGTAAATTTTGTTATTTTTTCATCACTATCATCATTAAATGTTACTTTAAAACTAACGCCAGAAAAATAAGGCAAGACGTTATCAAAAAATCTTTCTGGTTTATATATGGCATCTGAACCAAAGAAATGAAATAATGGGTAATAAAAATCCGAAACAAGAACAAGGGACATGTAATAATGTATAAAGCCAAGTTGTACAATAATACAAATGACCACACAAAAGATATGGGCGACAGAAAAACAAGTGAATTAGATTTCCAATCGTAACTAATCATTGCGAGCCGAAAAAGCCGTCAAACTTGCAAGAACAGAGGGGTAATCCCCTCCTCCCTCAAAGATCGGCAAGAAAAAACCTCCAAGATAATAAAATATTAATCTGAAATTGGAACCTATTTTGACCCCCGACCCTATAGGAAAGATTCATTCATATGCTGGCAAAGTATTCAGTAAATTGAAAACAAAAGTAAAATACTTTGATTTGTCACCAGCGTTGCAATAAATTCCTTAGCCTTAAAGCTAACGAAAGTTATAATCCCTAATATGTAGTAACTTAAATAATATAAAAGATGTGATAAAAAGCAGGCTTCTTTGTTAGCCTGCTGTCAATAAAAGCTTGGAGATGAGAGGCTATTTGGTTATGTTAGTGACATGACTGGACAATGCACATGGTAATTAATGCGAACAAATAAACTTTCAAATGGGGATAAATCCATTTATTCACACAGTGAAAAAAACAGGTACAAAAGTCCAGATATTTCGATCACACATAAAGCGACCGTCATCAGTAGAAATACGGTCGCTGTAAAAAAGTCTGATCGAAATGTCTGAACTTTTGTACCTGTTTTTTCACTGTCTAAATAAATGGATTTATCCCCATTTGAAAGTTTATTTGTTCGCCATAGAACGACAGTGTGGTCTTAGAAAAGAACACCCAATTTAAAGGTGTTACGTCGAAAATAGATAATTAATGCATATGATAAATATGGTAAACATAAATATTAAGCAACGACGTAGTAACGATTGATAGATTGATTAATTTGTAATTAACTAGTCACTAATTGGATCAATTAAAATACAGTATTTATCATCATTTTGTCACAACCTGGTAACTTCAACGGAGAACTACTAAGCGATTATCTGGTAAAAAGATAATAGTAAATAACTACATGGTAATGATTGATAGATTGATTAATTTGTAATTGATTACTTATTGCTGTAATTGAAATACAGTATTTTTCATCACTTTCTTTTCAATTTGTCAACTTCAAAAGACAATTGCTAAATAGTTATAGTAAATAGTAATAGTAAGTAATTACACGGCAATGGTTGATAGACTGATTGTTTTATAATTAATTAATTAATGACTGGATCAAAATACAACATTTGCCATCATTTCCTCACAGCCTGGTAACTTCAAAAGATAATTGCTAAATAGTTACATAGTAAATAATTATACTGAATAATAACAGTAAAAAGTAACCTGGTCATGGTTAATAGTTGGATTAATTTTTAATTAATTAATTACTAGTTAATCCAAAAAAGGATCAAATATCGTTGACAGGTTGGCTTAGGAAGTTGAAGTGTCCCAGACTTACCTTTACCAACGCAGCTCACCTTAGGTAGCATGGAAACTGACTATCGTACCTATTAGAGGTCTCTCTTCGGTATCCGTTTGTCCATCCTGGCACTGCAAGCTTAGATGCACACTTACCGACCATTTCACCTCTTCATGCCTTGTGCCCTGGAAGCCCCCTAGTAGTTGTCCATTATCATGGTAGTTTCGCACCAATTGGCTTGCCTTCAAATTTTTCAAAAATCTCTTAAGATACATAGATCCCTTGCGATCATGAATTTTCCATTTTGGGTCAAACATCTTTGATTTTAAAACCAAGTATGTTTACTCAACATTTCCTCAAAGTCATATTTTATGGAAGAAGGATGAAAAATCATGCATTTTGGGCGACGATGAAAAAAAGGTGGGTGTTTTGAACGGGTTCGAAGAGGCGATAATAAAATCTTTAAGGGACATTGAAACTACATGGGAGGGGGAAAGAGAAAACTACGACTTGATTGGAGTAAAGGGGTATCATAAGCAGCTCTGCGGCCAAAAAAAAACCTGGATGTTCTTGAACGGGTTCGAAGAAGTGATAATAAAGGCTGTAAGGGACATTTAAAATTCATAGAAGAGGGGGGGGGGGTTGTTAAAAGTGAAAATCCGAGCGTAAAATTGGAGTGAAGGAAAATTATAAGCACCTCTTTTGGCTCCAGGCAGCTTGATGCTAAAATGAATTCTTTTGATGATTAACTTGCTGATGATATGTCCCTCCTGTATTAATTAAGCTTTATGTCACATTCCAAGTTTTTAAATGTTATTTTGCTGGTCTCCAACGATTTTAATGTATGAATGAAAGACGAAAATTTTATTTTCACTCCATAATTGAGATTGAATCTTAATGAAATTAGCTTTTGGCTCTATCTACAACTCCTGGAGTTTTCACAAAAGGAGAAGTACGATCTCGCCAAAATAATAATAATACTAATAATGTGTTTTAAAGCTGTTAAGCCATTCTCAAAAAATAGTTTCATATACAACAGACTGTGCTAAAACAGACAAAAAAACATATGCAAAGTCGGTAAATTCAAACATACTACAGCATATAGCAGCTTGATGCTGCTATATATACAATTTTTTATACTACAATATATATCAGCTTGATGCTGCTATATATACTATTTTTTATACTACAATATATATAAGGTTGTTGCTGCTATATATTCTATTTTTTTATACTACAATATATATCAGTTTGATGCTGCTATATATACTATTTTTTATACTACAATATATATCAGCTTGATGCTGCTATATATACTATTTTTTTATACTACAATATATATCAGCTTGATGCTGCTATATATACTATTTTTTATACTACAATATATATAAGTTTGATGCTGCTATATATACTATTTTTTTATACTACAATATATATCAGCTTGATGCTGCTATATATACTATTTTTTATACTAAAATATATATCAGCTTGATGCTGCTATATATACTATTTTTTTATACTAATATATATATCAGCTTGATGCTGCTATATATACTATTTTTTATAGTACAATACATATCAGCTTGATGCTGCTATATATACTATTTTTTATACTACAATATATATCAGCTTGATGCTTGTATATATACTATTTTTTTAAACTACAATATATATCAGCTTGATGCTGCTATATATACTATTTTTTATACTACAATATATATCAGTTTGATGCTGCTATATATACTATTTTTTATACTACAATATATATCAGCTTGATGCTGCTATATATACTATTTTTTATACTACAATATATATCAGCTTGTTGCTGCTATATATAATATTTTTTTATACTACAATATATATTAGCTTGATGCTGCTATATATACTATTTTTTATAGTACAATATATATCAGCTTGATGCTGCTATATATACTATTTTTTTATACTACAATATATATCAGCTTGATGCTGCTATAACTATATGTACAATATATAGTTTCATATAAAACAGACTGTGCTAAAACAGACAAAAAAACATATGCAAAGTCGGTAAATTCAAACATACTACAGTATATAGCAGCTTGATGCTGCTATATATACTATTTTTTTATACTACAATATATATCAGCTTGATGCTGGTATATATACTATTTTTTTAAACTACAATATATATCAGCTTGATGCTGCTATATATACTATTTTTTATACTACAATATATATCATCTTGATGCTGCTATATATAATATTTTTTTTTATTCTACAATATACATTAGCTTAATGCTTCTATATATACTATTTTTTTATAATACAATATATATTAGCTTGATGCTGCTATATATACTATTTTTTTATGCTACAATATATATCTGCTTGATGCTGCTATATATACTATTTTTTGTACTAAAAAATATATAAGCTTGATGCTGCTATATATACTATTTTTTTATACTGAAATATATATTAGATTTATGCTGCTATATATAATATTTTTTATACTACAATATATATCAGCTTGATGCTGCTATATATACTATTTTTTTATACTACAATATATATCAGCTTGATGCTGCTATATATACTATTTTTTATACTACAATATATATCAGCTTGATGCTGCTATATATACAATTTTTTATACTAACATATATATCAGCTTGCTGCTTCTATATATACTATTTTTATACTACAATACATATCATCTTGATTCTGGTATATATTATATTTTTTTATAATAATAAATATATCAGCTTAATGCTGCTATATATACTCTTTTTTTATAATAAAATATATATAAGTTTGATGCTGATATATATACTATTTTTTATAATACAATATATATCAGCTTGATGCTGCTATATATACTATTTTTTATACTACAATATATATCAGCTTGATGCTGCTATATATACTATTTTTTTATACTACAATATATATTAGCTTGATGCTGCTATATATACTATTTTTTTATGCTACAATATATATCAGTTTGATGCTGATATATATACTATTTTTTATACTACTAAATAAATCCGTTTGTTGATGCTATTTATACTATTTTTTATACGACAATATAAATCATCTTGATGCTGATATATATAATATTTTTTTATAAGAAAATATACATCAGATTGATGCTTATATATATAGAATTTTTTTATACTAAAATATATATAAGCTTGATGCTGATATATATACTATTTGTTATACTACAATATATATCAGCTTGATGCTGCTATATATAATATTTTTTATACTACAATATATATCAGCTTGATGCTGCTATATATGCTATTTTTTTATACTACAATATATATTAGCTTGATGCTGCTATATATAACATTTTTTTATACTACAATATATATCAGCTTGATGCTGCTATATATACTATTTTTTATACTACAATACATATCAGCTTGATGCTGCTATATATTCTATTTTTTTATAATGAAATATATATCAGATTGATGCTGATATATATACTATTTTTTATAGTACAATACATATCAGCTTGATGCTGCTATATATAATATTTTTTATACTACAATATATATCAGCTTGATG
This sequence comes from Artemia sp. Qi Xiang Cuo, assembly GCF_049724085.1. Classification (NCBI taxonomy): domain Eukaryota; kingdom Metazoa; phylum Arthropoda; class Branchiopoda; order Anostraca; family Artemiidae; genus Artemia; species Artemia sp. Qi Xiang Cuo. The sequence continues at coordinate 18,219,443 of NC_142803.1, forward strand.
CTTCTATATATACTATTTTTTTATACTACAATATATATTAGCTTGATGCTGCTATATATACTATTTTTTATGCTACAATATATATCAGCTTGATGCTGCTATATATACTATTTTTTATACTACAATATATATCAGCTTGATGCTGCTATATATACTATTTTTATACTACAATATATATCAGCTTGATGCTGCTATATATACTATTTTTTATACTACAATATATATCAGCTTGATGCTGCTATATATACTATTTTTTTATACTACAATATATATCAGCTTGATGCTGCTATATATACTATTTTTTTATACTACAATATATATCAGCTTGATGCTGCTATATATACTATTTTTTATACTACAATACATATCATCTTGATTCTTCTATATATACTATTTTTTATACTACAATATATATCAGCTTGATGCTTCTATATATACTATTTTTTATACTACAATATATATTATTTTGATGCTGATATATATAATATTTTTTTATAATAAAATATATATCAGCTTGATGCTGCTATATATACTATTTTTTATACTACAATACATATAATCTTGATTATGCTATATATACTATTTTTTTATACTACAATATACATCAGCTTGATGCTGCTATATATACTATTTTTTTATACTACAATATATATAAGCTTGATGCTGCTATATATACTATTTTTTATAATACAATATATATCAGCTTGATGCTGCTATATATAATATTTTTTATACTACAATATATATCAGCTTGATGCTGCTATATATTCTATTTTTTTATACTACAATATATATTAGCTTGATGCTGCTATATATACCATTTTTTTATACTACAATATATATCAGCTTGATGCTGCTATATATACTATTTTTTATACTACAATATATATCAGCTTGATGCTGCTATATATACTATTTTTTTATACTACAATATATATCAGCTTGATGCTGCTATATATACTATTTTTTATACTACAATATATATCAGCTTGATGCTTCTATATATACTATTTTTTTATAATACAATATATATAAGCTTGTTTCTGCTATATATACTATTTTTTTATACTACAATATATATCAGCTTGATGCTGCTATATATACTATTTTTTATACTACAATATATATTAGCTTGATTCTGCTATATATACTATTTTTTTATAATACAATATATATCAGCTTGATGCTTCTATATATAATATTTTTTTATACTACAATATATATCAGTTTGATGCTGCTATATATACTATTTTTATGCTACAATATATATCAGCTTGATGCTGCTATATATACTATTTTTTATATAACAATATATATCAGCTTGATGCTGCTATATATACTATTTTTTATACTACAATATATATCAGCTTGATGCTGCTATATATACTATTTTTTTATACTAAAATATATATCAGCTTGATGCTGCTATATATACTATTTTTTATAATACAATATATATCATCTTGATGCTGCTATATATACTATTTTTTTTTATTCTACAATATATATCAGCTTGATGCTGCTATATATACTATTTTTTTATAATACAATATATATTAGCTTGATGCTGCTATATATAATATTTTTTATACTACAATATATATCAGCTTGATGCTGGTATATATACTATTTTTTTATACTACAATATATATCAGCTTGATGCTGCTATATATACTATTTTTTATACTACAATATATATCAGCTTGATGCTGCTATATATACTATTTTTTTATAATACAATATATATCAGCTTGATGCTTCTATATATACTATTTTTTTATACTACAATATAAATCAGATTGATGCTGCTATATATACTATTTTTTATACTACAATGTATATCAGCTTGATGCTGCTATATATACTATTTTTTTATACTACAATATATATCAGCTTGATGCTGCTATATATACTATTTTATTATACTACAATATATATTAGCTTGATGCTGCTATATATACTATTTTTTTATACTACAATATATATCAGCTTGATGCTGGTATATATACTATTTTTTTAAACTACAATATATATCAGCTTGATGCTGCTATATATACTATTTTTTATACTACAATATATATCAGCTTGATGCTGCTATATATACTATTTTTTTATACTACAATATACATCAGCTTGATGCTTCTATATATACTATTTTTTTATACTACAATATATATATCAGGTTGATGCTGCTATATATACTATTTTTTTATACTACAATATATATCAGCTTGATGCTGCTATATATACTATTTTTTTTAGCATGGCTTAAAAGCTTTAAAACACATTATTAGTATTATTATTATTTTGGCGAAATCGTAATTCTCCTTCCGTGGAAACTCCAGTTGTAGACAATGCCAAAAGCTAATTCCATTAAGACTCAATTTCAATTATGGAGTGAAAATGAAATTTTCGTAGGAGAGCAGCAATAAATAACAATAATAAGCAGCTCTTTTGGCTCCAGGAGGCTTGATACTCAAATGAGTTGTTAGTAATAGCAGTAGTATCTCTAAGTCTTAAATTAAACAAATATTTTAGACAAAAGCGTTGAGTTACTTCTCGTCGCCTACTATTTCCCACAGTTACCTTAAGTATCCACCAAAAAAAAAAAAAAAAAAAAAAAAAAAAAAGATAATAGGTGATTTACCTTGCAACCAAAAACTTTCTGTTGTTCCTTTAGGTATTGGTCAAGCCTAAGTTGAATTTCTGCAATACCTTCCACTGCTTCATCATATTCAGCATCAGCACCTTTTCTAGGAACAATTTTCCCTTCTGACTTGGCTTTGCTTTGATCAAAAGCTTCACTCAATTCTTTCAAAGTCTGGGCAAGCACTGGAAATTGTCCCCCTTCTTCTGTTTCGGTTAATACATTTTTCAACACCTTGGATGTCATGTCTTCTCTCACACCTGAAACAATACGAGTTGGTGTTATTAATTTTTTGTAGAGTTTTACCATCCCCCAGAAAGTATTACCCTCAGGCTCCCCCATCAGGTGAAATCCTGGATGTGGAAGTACCAGCAGCAACACTGAAATTTGTGCCCTGTTCTGAGCTAAACATTACAATAATACGAATCTTACTTCATAACATGCGAAGAATTTCTACTTGTTGAAATTCCAGAGTTCCATTTTCGAAATTAAGTCCATTTTTTTGGCGGGGGGGGGGGGGAGGGAGAGCCCACAAAAGGAATTTGGGCTTTTGTGCTGATACTTATTTTACTTGCTTAACTCCCATCCGGCCAGGTTGGCCGATTTGGGGCTTCTAATCTAATGGCATTATACAAATATTTCAGTATGCCTCCCTGTTTGTTGCAGTACTGGGATGGGGTGGTCATTAGGGTTTATACTGATAGTGGGCTTAAAATATTACATCACTTTCAAATCTTACATTTTGCTAATTCATTAGGTTTCTTTGAGGGGTTTCTGGAGGGATGGGGTAGCTATAATATATAACATTCAATAGGAGATTTACATCAGAAACATTCTCCAGACAAAGACTATAATTTCGATATAAACGTTATCATGAACGCACGCTGAATTTAGGGTTGAAGTAGGAGGCAACATCCCAAAAGGGACCCAACTTGTGAAAAACGTCAAAATAAATGAATTTTAAGAAAACTACATGAAAATTTAGGAACAATTTCAAAATTTTGAGGAGAGGGGGCAAGAATCTGCATCCTTAACATTTTTTGTAGCACTTTAATCTTGTTTCTTCTATGAAATACTATTTCTCCTCATAAATTCCTGAAATGAAATGAGGTTCATCTACAATACCAAAGCTATTTTATTGATGCTCCAGGGTTTCCAACTACCTTTACAACTTGTGCAAAAGAAATGTAGGAATATATCATAAAGAAAAAAAAAGATCAAAATTGGGGTTTTTAAACGCCAAACGAAAAAACTGAATTAAATTTTAGTTATTATTTATTCATCTTTCAATTTTTCGGGTTTTTTCATTGTTTTTTTTTTCAAATTGACTTTCCACGTTTGTTTTGTTTGGTTTTTTCCTCGGCACTTTCCTTGCTTATATTTTTTCGTTTCGCGCTGAAGAAGAGAGGCATTTGTCCTCTCGAAATATTCGCTTTGTGTGTTTTTTCAGTATTTTCGTTTGGTCTTTAAAACCCTCATTTTTGATCGTTTTTCTTTCTTTACGTTATGGCACACTAATGTGGTTTAAGAAATAATCGTAGGAATATATATAACCCAAAAACATGAATTTGCACTTTTTCTCTTTTTTTTAATTCAAATAATTTCATTTTAATAATATTCAAATAATTTTAATTCAAATAATAAAGAATAATTTCTTGAAATTTCTCAATCAATCAAGAAAAGAATTTCTATCACTGTTTGTGAAATACTGTCTATTAAAAGGATTTTATCCCTATTTGAACTTTTATTTATCACAAGACTGTCATAAAAAAAATTTCTTTCAGTCTTCAATAGTCAGCTAAAAACCATCCAGTTAGTTTTTTGTCACATACACAGAACTCTTTCTATTTATTCGTCCCTCAAAATTTGCGTCAAAATCCGCTAGGCAAAAAAACCATTAGGAGTTTATTCCATTTAATTAAATGCTTAATTAATTAATATTATAATTGAAAATTTTATTTAATTACTTTTTTAATTTAATTAAATAATTGTTTTGTTTCAGTTTTGCCTTATTTCAGTTTTCAATTTTGACTTAACAGTTTTGCATTATCAATAATATAATATCAGACGATATTATATTATTGACTTCTAATATCAAAAGACTCTAATGTCAAGACGTTCTGACCCTCCTCGAAATCGATCCTCCTTTATTTCTCCGTCAAAATCTCCTTCAAAAATGATGGTACTAGCACTTTTTTTTATCACTTCGACAAGAACTGGTGGCAACCCTGCCTCAACATTCGTGCTGTGTCGCAGTTTAAATTAGTTTTTCGGTAAACGGATAATTTCTTCCCAAATGTTCATAAAAAAAAACAGGCAAAATATATTATCATGCACGAGTGGACTCAAGAAGGCTATCAACATTCCGTCCATATATGGGGTCCATATTATGGTGTCCAGAACAAAAATACTAATCTCATAATTTCGCATTAATCATTCAAATATGAGAGACGTTCCTGTAGTGGCTATTTTCCAAAGGGTTAGACCAGCAAAGGCACTCCATAGGAAGTAATGAAGACCAACCTTTGTGTGACCTCCTTCCTAGATGAGAGGTGGAATAGGATACACAAGCCAGAGACTAACCATTGTTTCAAAGATAGAAGGGGGGGGGGGAAACAAAACATAAAAAAAAAGATAATTTTGGGACAAACATATCCGTTTCTGTGGTGATTTCGATAACAGGTGAAACCCGATGTGTTGATAGATCGTGATTTTGATGTTACTTAATTCATTCATAGCAAAATCGAATTGTCAAAATTTGAGAAAAACTACCCAACCAGTTTTTCTATTTCTTTCTCAATTTCTCCAGCTCTATTTTTCTCCAGTTTTTCCAAATTTAGACTCTCCTTTAGATAATACAACCTAACATTAAAATCTAAAATATAGCAGCAAATAAACCCAAAACCCTCTTGAGTAAGGGAATAATGTCAGTAGATCTCCAGTACTAAGCTCCTAAACTCCAACCACAATCAGAGTTTAGGATGTCCATTGCTACTCCAGTATATAAACTGCAGTTAATACTACATACCGTACTGAATAATTTCCTCAGATAAGCACTGATTTTGTATGCAATTTTTTTTACATTAAAATCCTCATGTAAAAAGTTTCCTACAAAAAGCTAAGAGCCTTTGTTGTCCTCCTCTCCGGTAGCTCTACTGAGTTTGTTTAGTTGCACCAACAAACTAACACCAGTTGCACCTGTTGCACGTTTAGCTACACCAGTTTGTTTAGTTTCACCAACAAACTAACACCAGTTGCACCTGTTGCACGTTTAGCTACACCAGTTTGTTTAGTTACACCAACAAACTAACACCAGTTGCACCTGTTGCACGTTTAGCTACACCAGTTTGTTTAGTTACACCAACAAACTAACACCAGTTGCACCTGTTGCACGTTTAGCTACACCAGTTTGTTTAGTTGCACCAACAAACTAACACCAGTTGCACCTGTTTCACGTTTAGCTGCACCAGTTTGTTTAGTTACACCAACAAACTAACACCAGCTGCACCTGTTGCACGTTTAGCTATCCCAGTTTGTTTAGTTATACCAACAAACTAACACCAGTTGCACCTGTTGCACGTTTAGCTACACCAGTTTGTTTAGTTGCACCAACAAACTAACACCAATTGCACCTGTTGCAAGTTTAGCTACACCAGTTTGTTTAGTTGCACCAACAAACTAACACCAGTTGCACCTGTTGCACGTTTAGCTACACCAGTTTGTTTAGTTTCACCAACAAACTAACACCAGTTGCACCTGTTGCACGTTTAGCTGCACCAGTTTGTTTAGTTACACAAACAAACTAACACCAGTTGCACCTGTTGCACGTTTAGCTGCACCAATTTGTTTAGTTGCACCAACAAACTAACACCAGTTGCACTTTTAGCTGCACCAGTTTGTTTAGTTGCACCAAAAAACTAACACCAGTTGCACCTGTTGCACGTTTAGCTGCACCAGTTTGTTTAGTTACACCAACAAACTAACACCAGTTGCACGTTTAACTACACCAGATTGTTTAGTTGCACCAACAAACTAACACCAGTTGCACCTGTTGCACGGTTAGCTGCACCAGTTTGTTTAGTTACACCAACAAACTAACACCAGTTGCACCTGTTGCACGTTTAGCTGCACCAGTTTGTTTAGTTGCACCAAAAAACTAACACCAGTTGCACCTGTTGCGCGTTTAGCTGCACCAGTTTGTTTAGTTGCATATCACGTCATTGATGTATACAAGGAAAAGGCTGCGCCCTCTTTGCATACCTTGTAAACTGTGATGTGTTCAGTACTTAACACGTTGCACATGATGACGAACTGCACATCATGATCAGCTGTCATCAATGATCAGCACATCAGCTGTTTTGATCGGCCGGTTCTTCCGACGTGGTTTCTACTGTTTCGCCAGCTTTTTCTGATATTTGTCTTCAGCTGAATGTAGATAAGTGCGAGGTACTCTCCCATAGTTGTGCAACTGTTGCTCCCTCTATTGTGAGAACGTGACTATCCCCCTCGTAGATTGTATTCGGCGGCATAGTATCTTGATTACTAACACTCTTTTAAGCTTGCTTCAGCGCATTCTTGCCGCTATAAGATCCAATTTGGTCATGCGAGGATTGTAGCAAACCGAGAAAGGTGAAATTGAAACAAGGAAAGGGCTAAGATAAAAATAGGTAAATAATAGAAATGAGGTATATAATCGTAGGTAAATAACGAAAATTAGGTAAATAATAGAAATTAGATAAATAATAGAATTTAAATAATAGAAGAGAGGTGAATAATAGAAGGTAAATAGAAGTTAAATACCAGAAATGAGGTAAACAATAGGTAAATAATAGAAATGACATAAATAATAGAAGGTAAATAATAGAAGGAAAATAATAGGTAAATAACAGAAATGAGACAAATAATTGAAGATGAATAATAGAGAAATAATAGAAATGAAGTCAATAATAGCAATGAGATAAATAATAGAAGGTAACTAATAGTCAAATAATAGGAATGAGGTATATAATAGAAGGTAAACAGCAGACGAATAATAGATAAGAGAAATAAAGAAATGCTCTCACCAAACTCTACTCCACCTCTTGTGATCACTCTGTTCTTTATGTTTTTCCTAAACTTTTAAGATTGGCGATTTGAATATATTTCAAAAAATTGGCTTAAATTTTTTAAATTTATTATTTAGCTTTAACGGTGGGCCAAAGAATTTATTTCTAGTGAATATTATTGTGTCGCTGATACTATTTTGAAATTGGTAGTACGATATAGAAAACTCTCAGATATAGCATATGCATGCTTGTTCCTTTTTATACGTGCAAAAAAATAAAATAATGTAATAATTAACATTATGTAAATAATTATGTAAATTATGTAAATAAATAATAATGTAAATAAATAAAATAGTGTAGTAATTGATATTATGTAAATATGTAAATAATATGTAAATTCTGTAAATAAATAATAATGTTAATAAATAAGATAAACAAATAAATAAAATAAAATTATATAAAATATAATATTTTTTTTTATTAAAATAAAATAAAACACAACACCACATGATGGAAAAAACGCATTAAGTAATACTGTGATGTGTTTTAACACTTGATGACACTGTCATAACACAATACCACAAGTTCTATTTTAAATCAAAATAACGTACGATGTATTGACGCTGTGATAATACAATACCATAAAAATCTGTTTCAAATCAAAATGAAACACAATGCAATACTGTGTTTTGTTTTAACACTGTGAAAACACGACAATGTGTTTTAAATAAATAAGCACATTCTGATTTAAAACGTTCGCCTTAGTTAACAAAGGCTTAGACAGAGCTGAAAAAATTAAACAACAGGGCTCAGCAGCATAATCTTAATTGCACACATTGATACCCGATTGGGTTAATCTCTACCATATCAGGGCTAATTTTATGCCCATAACTGGGATAAATACTAGGGCTAATTGAAATAATTCCATTTCCCCACTTCTAATTCTGAACTGTTATATTCTCTTTAGTACTACAAGCCTTACACTGTAGCTCTCTATTTAAAATCCTGGATTTTTCTTGTTCTTCAACATTGGTCAAATCGGTGTAATTATCAATTGCTGTAAGATATAACTACCATTTAACAAATTTTGAAATTATTGATAATGGATGGAAAGTGGGGATTCACCCAAAATGAACCTCAAGTTGTACAAATTAGGTCTAGGGCCAATAAAGTATAAAAAAAAATTTGAGTAGTGAAGAAGCATTCGTAAAACATAAGAATTAGATGATGCTTTTAGTATAATTTGAAAATATTGCTAAATGTGCTGCAAATCAAGGCCATTTCCAGGGGTGAGGATAGAAGATTTACCCCCCCCCCCCTCGAAATATTTGTCCGACTCATAAAAAAAGTACCGAAAATGAATATAAACAAGTTTTATATGTTTTTTTTTGTGTGACCCCCCCCCCCCCCGAAAAAATCCTTTTGTAGATCGCACCAGGAAAAAAAAAATCCTGGATACGGCCCTGCTGCAAATATTTAAATTAGAGTTCAGAATTCATTGGTTCAACAAAAAACTAAATTAACAAAGAAAATTAACCACCCTTTTCCCTGAGATACCAATTTAGGCCCTGAGATATCCATGTCAGGAGGCATAACAAATTTAAAACAGAATAATAATAAAAAGAGAGAAAATTCCAATAACAAGTATTTTTTATTTGTTTGAAGGTAGGGGCGTCGTTTGGGGGGCAGGGGGGGGGCAGTATTACATATTATTATCTAATCTATTTTATATAGGTTGAATTACTGGAAGCCACGGCAGGGTGGTATCCAAGAATTTTTTCGGGGGGGGGGGAGGGGGACAAAAGAATGTTTTCAGGGGGGGGGTACAAAAAAATTCAGGATGGGATTTATAAAAATAAACTTTAAAAACGCATCAGAAATTGGTTTATATTCATTTTTTACGAGTCGGTCAAACATCTCAGAGGGGGTTCAAACTTCTTAGCCCTCCCCTGGATATGCCGTTGAGCTACGGTAGATTTAGTGATTAGGTTTGACCCTGAAAACTGGACACTTCTAAAGGCTGAAGAAGATATATCAAATATTTTTTAGATGAATTGGCGAAGGACATTTTTAGGTGCTAACCATTGACTGACCGTATACAAAACAATAAGCGGTATGAAAAATATGGTTTGATCCCACTTTCGACAGTAATTATTAAAGATTTTTAAGATGGCTAGACCATGTTATAAGGATGAAGAATAATACATTGCAAAGATTATGCTTCTTGTCCTGGGGGCAATAAAAAAACCGGTCACCTCCGGATAAGTCGGGTAGAAGTCACAAGAAAGAAGTTAAAGGAAACGAGAACATAATGACAGCGGGTAAAGAGTAAGACTTTGAATATACTGGGCTGGAGGAGGAGTGTGCGCAGCTGTGTTGGCCTCAGACGGTTCGGTGCTGCAATGCCTTTCATACGTATGACTTCTTAAGTCTCCTTATAAGGTCACTTCTACTTACCTACAGTTAAATCTCCCAACGTTTTTGCGTTTTTTTTTTACTTTTGTTTTAGTTTTTCTTTTCTTTAGGTTATCAAGAAAGGAAGAAAAAAAGAAAGTATATTACCTTTAAATAAATCTAAGATTTCAAGTGAGCTCTTAAAACCATTTATTGCTGACATTAACGCAGAAATTTTCTTCTTGGAGTATATGGCTTCTTCAAAGAAGATGGCTCTACTATCTGGATGATTTAAGCTCTTACCAAGATGACCCTGCAACATGTAAGAGGGGTTAAACTCATACTTTAGCTTATTAAACCCAAAGAGTTTGAAAAAAAAACAAAAAAAAACTAGTCAATCCAGAAATAAGCTCTCTCTGGATACCTAAATAAAAAAGAAAGAAAGATAAAAAACACAGAAAATATAGAAATTATATGAACATTTTAAGAAAATCGAAAGTGTGGATAATTAAGAGGGTGGGGGTGTCAAACCTCGACCCCCTCCCTAGCGTAAGTGCCTTGGCCAAGATGAGTTGTACTTAGTAAATTATTTCACGTAGGTTTGTAAGAGACTTGGCTTAGATCCCCCACCAGGAAAAAAAATATTTGATCGACTCCTGTACTACTTTCCTAATGCAAAAAGGGTATTTTAAGAAATATATAGATAGATAGATCGTGTATTTCAAAAGCCCAAGAGCCATATACACACAAACATTTATGAAAAATAAAGAAATAACAAGAGAACAAATTACGAAACACACATTAACATGATACATAGCGAAAAGTACCTTATGGTGATTTATCGAGAAAATAAGTTTAATTCCATATAATTAATAATAATTAATTGTAAAAACTTTTCCTTCTTTCTAATCCCTTCTCTATGTACGCACCAATACGAAATATTGTGGTTGGATTACTACTTCGTAAAATTTTAGGAAGCAGCAAAACAATCCCATGTAAGTAAAGTTTCCTTATATTAGAGAGCACCTAGCATTTTCGGAGAAAATAGTCTAAATCTTCGTCCTCATCTCTACAAATAGGACACACATACCGACCAACAGGATGTACTATCCCCATGTCGAACAGCATTTGTCTGCTCTGGATTGCAAGGCTATTCGCCCTAGTTGAATCCATCAACATAAAATCATAGCCGGTAAATTGAATTTAAAATAAATTTCCTCTCCAAAACTAGGTTTAACCTGATTATAATGATTCAATGTAGCAGAATTTAAAACCAGCCCTTGCCAATACTGAATTTCTCGACCCTCTAAGATAAATCGTACCTGGCTTACTAAGTTTGTTGGTAGATCACGGGAACCAAGACCGTCATTCCATAAGTAAGGCATCCCCACTCTTTCTAGTAATGACCTGATTTGGGATGGCCACGACGTTTTCGAGCCATAACTCAAGATCTGATAATAAGCAGCTCTTACTAGTCTATCTTCATTACACCTAATGAGCTTCAACCAAAACCTAAGCATCAAAATAGACCTATGTAGTTTTAACGAAAACAGGCCCATATCACCTTTCAGAATCTGTGAATGAGTTGTCTGATGTAATCCAAACAGTCTTATATAATACTGGAGCTGGAGGAAAATAACTCCGACTTTTGTGCCGCTTCTCCGCCCCAAATCTCTGCTCCATATTCTATTACTGGTAAAATTTTTGTATTAAATATTCTTTTATGCATTTTTAGGTTTTTAATTCCCATTATCGTCGGGTTTCTAAAAATTGCAGACATGGCCACTTTGCCTTTATTAATTAGTTCATCAACATGACTCTTTAAACTTCCATTTTCCGATAAAACAAATCCAAAATATTTTATTCTTTTACTTACTTTCAGTTCCTTATTCTTTAATTTAAATCTATAATTATCTTCGCCACTTGTTTTCCTTTTTTTAAAAATAACAACTTCACTCTTTTCAACATTCAGCCTTAATTTTTTCATCGGCAAGTATTCTTCTATAAGACTCAAAGGCGTCTGCAGATCTTACGGTGTGCTAGCCACCAAAGTAATTTCATCTGCAAATAATAATAGTGATAGTTTATGGGTCCCTAGACTAACTTTCAGAGGCCATCTATTCTCTAGATAATCAACAACATCATTTAAAAAATATTAAACAATTTAGGAGAAAGAGTGCTGCCTTACTCCATTGCTTTTACTCCCAGCTTAATATTAAAAAGCCTAGAAAACCTGTTACCAACTAACACGATTCCACTCACAATAAAGTGAATATGAAGTGATTGCAATACATTTTCGACTGTGCCTCTTGTTATAGGTGGGTTAAGATAGGGATTTCTATTTGTGAAAAACAAACTTTGTATTTGTTGTTTCTATTTCAAAATTAGATCACCCCCTCCCCCAAAAAACATTTGCAACTTCCGCCTCTTATCTCAGCGTAGTAAGTAGCTTGCTCGTTTTTCTTTTTTTTTTGTTCCCTATCCCCTTTTTATGTTGTTTTTAAAACATTTTTAATGTATATATTATTTAATTTTTTTTTAGTTTTATTAGTTTTTATCTTTTTAATTAGTTGCCATTTTGCAGTTTTTAACAAAACTGACAAAGGAAGGATATATCATTCCGATATATTTTTTTAGTTGTTGTCCTTTTGTTATGATTTTCTTGTTTATTTGTTTTTTCATGGACTTCGAAATTCGAATTCGGGGCTTGTGATAGTATTTTCTCGAAATGAATATATATCTATCTATCTAGTAAGTTAGTATTTATTTAAGGTTCCTTAACAAAAAAGAATCCTTAAATGACATAAAAAAGGTGGAACCTTTTCAGTCAAAAAACAAAGCATTCCCCTCCTCTTACATTACTCCTCCTTTTATGTTCTCTGCTATTCATTTTGCTATTACGATCGGTCTTTAACCACTTAATTTAGAAACATCGGTTTTATGATTAATGAGGTTATTTTTAACCTCGAGGTTATTTTAATTATTTTTTTATTTTTAACAGAAATGTTAGCGAGTTCTACTTTTATTGTTTTTAATATTTGACAGATATAGAAGATGCTAGTGAGATTACTTGAATAAAATATCTTTAGGTATCGCCCTTTATTATAGCTGTACACCACATCAGGGTTTATTTACCCGATACATCTCATCAATTGTCATCTGCCAAAACTTAAGATCTGCATTTTTAAGTTCTCAAGAAAATCGCAAAACAGTTACTTTTTTATTTTTGGAACAGGAGAAAAAGATGAGGATACAGAGATTAATGTATAGTTTTTTTTCAGTTTCCATTTTCCTCCTGTCTTTACCTGTCTTTACCTCCTGTCTTTACCTTTAGTTTTTTTTCAGTTTCCATTTTCCTCCTGTCTTTACCTGTCTTTACCTCCTGTCTTTACCTTTAGTTTTTTTTCAGTTTCCATTTTCCTCCTGTCTTTACCCTGGATCTTACAACTGGTGTAAAAACCAAGAACCTACAAAGGTACTTAGAAACATATAAATGCCAAGAATCTACAAGGGTACTTAGAAATTTATAAACACCAAGAATCTTTAAAGTACTTACAAATTTACAATTACCTAGAATCTGCAAAGGTAGTTAAATATTTATAAATACCGAGAATCTACAAAGGTACTTAAAAATTCACAAATACAAGAATCAACAAAGCTACTTAGAAACTTGCAAATACTAAGAATCTACAAGGGTACTTAGGATTTATAAAACCAAGAATCTACAAAAGTACACAAACATTTATCAATACCAAGAATCTACAAAAGTAATAAAAAATTTATAAATATCAAAAATCTATAAAGGTACCTAGAAGTTTATAAACACCAAGAATCTACAAAAGTACTTAGAAATTTACCAATACCAAGGATCTATAAAGGTACTTAGAAACTTATACCAAGAGAAGAAACTACTCTCTAATTGTCAAAAAGTTTTCTTTTTTAAGCGGACTTCAAATAAGGAACTTTAAGAGGAACTTTTATTATTCTGAAACCTCCTCCTCGGAGAACTTAAGACGAATAAATGACAACTGCAAAGATAAACAGAAATAAATGTTACAATCTGTGCAACAAATTTTGCTATAAGAGAGTAATTTGTTTTTTATTTCACAATTAATAACTATTAATTTAATGACTTAGTGACTAACTATATTTAAAAAAACATGGGTATGTACAATTTAATGACTAAGAAAATGACTTAAAAACATGGGTATGTACAATTTAATGACTAATAACTATTAAGTTAATGACTTAATGAAAAATTATATTTAAAAAAACATGGGTATGTACAATTTAATGACTAATAACTATTAATTTAATGACTTAGTGACTAATTACATTTAAAAAAACATGGGTATGTACAATTTAATGACTAATAACTATTAATTTAATGACTTAATGACTAATTATATTAAAAAAACATGGGTATGTACAATTTAATGACTAATAACTATTAAGTTAATGACTTAATGAAAAATTACATTTAAAAAACATGGGTATGTACAATTTAATGACTAATAACTATTAATTTAATGACTTAGTGACTAATTACATTTAAAAAAACATGGGTATGTACAATTTAATGACTAATAACTATTAATTTAATGACTTAATGACTAATTATATTAAAAAAACATGGGTATGTACAATTTAATGACCAGAAACTATTAATTTAATGACTTAATGACTAATTACATTAAAAAAAACACGGGTATGTACAATTTAATGACTAATAACTATTAATTTAATGACTTAATGACAAATTACATTTAAAAAAACATGGGTATGTACAATTTAATGACTAATAACTATTAATTTAATGACTTAGTGACTAATTACATAAAAAAAACATGGGTATGTACAATTTAATGACTAATAACTATTAATTTAATGACTTAATGACTAATTATATTAAAAAAACATGGGTATGTACAATTTAATGACTAGAAACTATTAATTTAATGACTTAATGACTAATTACATTAAAAAAAACATGGGTATGTACAATTTAATGACTAATAACTATTAATTTAATGACTTAATGACTAATTACATTAAAAAAAAACATGGGTAGGTACAATTTATTGACTAAGAAAGACACATTTATAATTTTGCAGTCCTTTTCATGTATTAATCAAAAATACTTTTTGCACAAAACAAGTTGTTAAAAAAAAAGTAAAGAACTTCATTCAACCAAAAATGAAAAAAAACAGAATCAAATAATCTACCTAGCACACAACTACCAAAAATCAGTATCAATATATAAATAAAACTCAAAACAAACAGAAATCAAAATAACTCAAACTGAAAACGAGCAAAAATTATCCTGAGTAGGGTTCTAAACCCTATACTTTATAAAAGCCAGAATATAATTTGTACTTTACTGAAAAAAATTCAAATGAATTTATTGAAAAAATACGCATTGTCAGTTTAATATACATAGGCTGATATTTATTCCTTAAAATCTTAATTAATTTCTGTTTTCTTAAAGTTATAAGTGAAAACATATAAAAGAATTTTAAATGTTAAAGTGAAAGAATTTTAAAGTGAAAGAATCTATAAAAAGCTTATATGCCCCCAGGGCATAACTTACAACCCTTGTCCTGAGGGCTCTGAGGGGGTTATCATCCTCAAAGACCTAATTTCCAAAACTTAACTACGTTGAACAAAATGGCTATATAAAAATTTTGATCGGATGTGTTTGAAGAAAAGGTAGGCATGAGAGGGGGGTTAGTTGCCCACCAATCACTTTCGACCATTAAAAAGGGCACTAGCCCTTTGAATTTCCAATCGAATGATCCCCTTTTAAAGTTTCTAAGACAAAACTTTCTATAAAAACATTATATGCCCCAATGGCATAACTTACAACCCTTGCCTTGATGGCTGTGGGGGAGTGTCCTCCTCAAAAACATAATTTCTATCTGGAAATCAACAACGCTGAACAAAATGGCTATCTCATAATTTTGATTGGATGTGTTTGGGGAAACGGTGAGCGTGGAAGGGGTTTTAGTTGCCTTCCAGTCACTTTCGAATATTAAAAAGGGCACAGGCCACTCCAATTTCCAATCGAATGAGCCCTTTTCGAAGTTTCTACGACAACTCTTTCGATATCAAGTGCCCTGGTAAACCAAAAAATAAATTATAAATAATACATTCTGCCAACATCGTTCTTTACTTAGGCAGCGCTATTGCGGTGCCTATGATTAGAGGTTTTCACTTCTGCATAATGAGAAACTAGCAAAATCAGTCATATTTTGTGCTGCAATTTGTGTAGGATTATATCAGATATTTTTAGATTCTACTTCAAGTCACAGCTCAAGATATGCTACTGCTACTACTACTAACAACTCACCGCAGCACCAAGCCACCTGAGTCCAACACAGCTACGCTGTGTTGGCCTCGCTTTAAATCTGTCTGAAACATTACCCGGTAGTTATATGATATAGCCCCTACCACTCAAGCTGTTCGTTCATTGACGCATTACAGAACCGGTTTTTTTCGTTATTTTATTTCAGCATACAGCGAGACATAGCCAAGAGAACAGACAAAAACGATATAAAACATATATCACGGAATGTATATTTGCACGTTAGGGGGTGGGGGTATAGTATTCGGACAGTGCGAAATTAGAAAACAATTCTTACTACAATAATATGCAGAATAATTGCACCCAACATATTACGCATGCAGACCCCCTATACTTACCCCCCCCTCCCCCAAATGAGCAAATATATATCCCAAATTTGTTTCTAAAGTAATATATTTTTATCATGCTTTTGTATATTTCATTAGGATTGAGCGTCAGAGAAACATATTAGAAGAAGAACATTAGGTAGGGCGTATATGATAAAAGTACCTGTTGCCCTTTTTATAAAAAAAAGAGAAAAAAACGACTTTTCATGTACAATTTTAAATAAGGGAGATATCAGGGTATAGAGAGACAACCATAGACAGAAAAAGATAAAAAGTTAGAGAAAGATAGGAGAAAAGAGATGGAGAAAGAGATACACAGGACAGAGAGAGAGAAAGAGAGGGAGGGCGAGTGAGTCAGAGAGAGAAAGTGAGAAAAGAGCAATATGGAGTAGAAGAAAAAGAAAAATAAGGGGAAGGGAGAAGATAGAAAGAGACACGTTTTACATAATAAAAAGTAAACAGCATACCTGGCTATGAATTTTGCTAACAAGCCTTTCTAAATCCGGTAAGGTTTTCATTAATTTCCTAGCATCTGAGAGTATTCCTTGAAATTTTAAAAGGTCTTCAACTGCCATCTGGCGATCCGTAATGGCTGAGACGCTACACAAGGGATTGCAAAGCCATTGCTGAAATAAACGTTTACCAAAATGTGTGGTGCAGTGGTCCAGTCTCTCAGAAAGAGTACCTTCAGTGCCACCTATAAAATATGAACATTTTACACAGGATAAACCGTAGGTAAATTCCCTAACTGTTTTTAAAGGGTAAACACTTACGCGTGATAATCCCAAAATAACTCCGTATCCACTACAACAACAACATAAAAAAAAATATATCAGTGATAGAAAATTGTTCATGTTTGAAAGTAGAAAAATAAAACTGGATAAAAAAGAGCACAAGTCTCAATCTAATCAACTCTTTCTATAAAATATCATTATTCATAAGGAACAATAGCAGGTAAATTCCATATGCTAACTGCAAAGGATAAACATTTACACTTGGTAAATTTCATATAAACTATGACAAGTTCATAGTTCGCTATCATGGTATTCAGAAAAGAGGGCATATTGAGGCTTCCTCGCCTAGTTTCAAGTAGGACTACTTTTTCAGTTATATATAGACTTGACTTAAGGCTCTTGCCGAGGGTTCGGCGTAGAGAACGATGAGACCAGGCGCCTCCAGGTTGACCTATCGCTTGCCAAAAAAAACAAATAAACACACATCCGTGATCTTTCTTCTGGCAAAAAATACAAAATTCCACATTTGTTCAGATAGAAGCTTGAAACCTCTACTGTAGGGTTCTCTGATACGCTGAATCTGATGGTGTGATTTTCATTAAGGTTCTATGAATTTTGAGGGGGTATTTCCTCTTTCTCCCTTTTTTCGAAAATAAGGCAAATTTTCTCAGGCACGTAAATTTTGATGGTTAAGACTGAATTTGCAGAAACTTATATATTTGAAAATACCATAAGAAACTGATTCTTTTCACGCATTTGTTGGCATCCAAATTTCGCTTTTTATAGTTTTGGTTACTATTAAGCTTGGTTGCTCATTAGTTACAGCTGGTTACCACGAACTGTTTGATTGTTGGTTTTTATTATTCAAAAATTGTGATCACAATATTATGTAGTTTAAAAGTGTGTGAAATATTTCTGTTAATATTTCTTAGTACATGGTTTCACAATCCAATTCCTTATATATTACATTCATCTTCTTTTGTTAGTAGCACAACCTAGCAACCGACACTTTTGGTGTCGGTTGCAACCGATCGGTTACCGATCGATACCTTTTTGTGGTATTTGAAAATAAATTATTACTACAACAAGAAAAACCCATAAAAAAAAGTCATGAATAGAAAAAGTAGCTCAAGTCTGAAGATAGAAAGAAGGACGGAAAGAAGAAAGGGCCATTCTCTCTAGCTGGCCCTGGCTCTTAAAATGACCAGTTTCAGTTCTATTTATAAGCAAAGAATTTTGGTTCTCTTTCTTTTTTCTTTTGTTTTTTTAATTTTATTACTATGTTTAAAGGGGTTACTCCAAGCAAGCGAAAGCTTTAGGAGGGTTATTTATTCTGTTGTATTGCTCTTTTTAGTTGTTTCTTTTTTGTTTTTGTTGTTGTTGCTTTTTTTTCGTGAATAAATCCCGATATTAAATTGAAAATCAATTGACACGTGGTAATCAACGGCAAAATCCGGTATATACTATGATATAGAAAACCCGCCAACAAAATTCCAGAAAACAAAAATCACCAATAGAAAATCACTCAAGTGTTTAAGCACAAAGATAGATGGAGAAAATAGGGTAGGGCTCAGCCTGGTCATGTCTCTCGAAGAGAGTAGCCTATCTTAGGCGCTACCAATTAAAGATAAATCTTTATGCGGGAAAATCCCGGGCAAAATTTTTTAACACTGCAAAATAAAAAATTCCAAAAGCAATCACTAGGCCTATAAGTAAATAAAACATTGAAGAAATAAAAAAAAGGTCAGTTCCAATCTGGCCACGGCTTTTAAAAAGAGAACCGTAAGTGCAACTATTTAAGGATGAATTTTTACAAAAGATAATACCCAGAAAAACCCGTTACGACCGGAAAAAACTGTACACAAAATTACGGAAGAAATTACAACACGAAAAACCCAGATACAAAATTAAAAAAACGAAAATTCCTAACAGGAATTAACAAAACCTGTAAATAAAAAGAAGGATGGAACAAATAAAGGGTCAGTTCCAGCCCAACGGAGAAAAAAAAATTACAAATCGAAAGCAACCGAAGTCTGTAAGTACATAAAAGAGATAAGAAAAAGTAGAGAGTAAATCCGAACGTGATCACAAAGAAAAATCACAAACAGAAAGCGACCGAATCCTGAAAGTACAAGAAAAGATGACAAAAAAAAGAGAGTCAGTCGGAAAGTGATCCCCCCCCCCCCCCAAAAAAAAAATCACAAATAAGAATCGGCCAAAGCTTTCCAGAAGAAAGAAGGATGGAAAAAATAGAAGGACAGTCCCAATCTGGCCGTGGCTCTCACCAAGAGTAGCTTCTGTGCAATTATTGAAGCATGGATGTTTACATGGAATCCGTACACGTTACGACATAAAAAATTCTTATACAAATTCCGAAGAATAAATTAAAAAAAAAATTATTCAAAACCTGTAAATAGTAAGAAGGATGAAAAAAAAAAAAAAATAGGATAAGTCTCAACCTGGCCAATTCTTTAAAAGAGTACTTACAGTGCCCCCAATAACAAATCAATAATTAGTTGGGATGATCAAAATTAAATCCCAATACACAACGATAGGAAAAATTCGTACACGAAAATTAAAAAAAAGGATATAAATCCCTTTTTAATAGTTTCCCAATCGTGTCCCTTCTTTTTTACAAATTTATAGTATAACTTTCAGAACTACTGAGTTCTATTTGACACTTTCGGCTTCTCCGCTGAGATGTCCTCAATTCGTTACATTTGAAAAGAAAAAAATAATATAAACCGTTACCCCTTAACTTAGGAAAGCTAACATGGGGGCAAACATTCTTAGCATAGAATTTTAATTTTATTCATAACAGATTCATTTTTAATTTGAGAATTTTTATATATTTGTTTTATATTTTAAAAAAGGAAATTTAGAATAAAAAAGGGTTTGCTTTTAAAACGTTTGAAAAATTTGACGCTATAACACACAACCAAGAAATATAATTACAGAAGGGCGAAACTGGAGTAGAATGTGTGTAGTAGGACATCAGCATTAAAAAATTATCTATATTACACGAGAATCATATTACATATATTATTACATTATATAATATAACTATATATATATATAATATAAGAAAACTTTAAAAGATTAGTTGATATGTGTTTTCTTTTAATTGGTTTATTGATAATGGTATGTGATTGATAAAAAATATTGCATATAATGTTAAATAACGATATTAGGAGAATATTAACATCACTTGAACACATGCTATGCCCAAAGCCAATAACGTAGGCTAAGAATTTTAGTTCACAAAAATTTAGCTACGTAATCACCTAATATCTGTAACTCTCACCCAATTGCTAATCTTTCACTTAAAAAGAGAAAAAAAAAGAAAAAAAGAAAAAAACGTCGTCATTTTTGTGTTAAACTTTTTGGCAACAAGCTTTAATGAGAAAAACACTAATAGAGATCAAATTTGGATCTTAAAGCCCGGCTATTCTATTATCTTAATGTTTGTGCTTAAATTTTCAGTTCTTCACTGGTATTAAAATATCCAGATATTAAAATATCTTTCCTTATTCAGCTTAGTTTTATCTCATTTGTAAATTATGTTTTACCTATTGGTGAAATTTGCTCTTAAATTCATTTTAATCTGTATGGTAAAAACCAGGTACTAATCATATCCATTATTAGCTTTTCCAAAGATAGTCAGCTAGTTCCCCACCATCACAAGAGAGTATACGTTACGTTTTTTTGTGCCTGTCTTGAGCAAAGATTTGCGGCTAAGTCGGTCCTCCACGCCACCAAGTTAAGGAGTCGTACCCACTCTTTAATTCTGTAAGAGCAAACGATGGGAAGAAAATTAATTATGGGAAAGGTTAAAATATTTCAATTTCACAGCAATTTTAGCGTTCTGAAGTACAGAAGCCAGCTTACCGAGGGCGTTGTTTTCAAGAACATCGAGATTTTTCATGGTAATGGCATCAAGCACCATGAATCTACCAAAAGCGTCCTTTTTCTTATCAGGGGTATATTCATCCACAGGGGTATATTCCATAAATTTCTTCATTGAAAACAGTTCCTGGTCCAATTTGCAGGCCATAAGATACCATGCAATCCCACCAAGAGATTTAACAGCTAATGCCTTATCTGCCTTGGGATTAAGGCCAAGTGTTGAACCTAGAAATATGTGAATAAAGAAATACAGAAAAATTCAATTACTTTTAATCATAGAAAAGGTGCAAGGCCAATAATAACAAAAGAAATTGGATATATTTCCGACCAATACTCACGAACAATGAAGAACTTGAACCACCCAACATGAAACCGTGAGACAGGTTATGTAGCAAACCTCTAACATACCTCATTTACTTTTATTGAACTTAAAAACAAACAACTTTATGATCATAGACATTGCGACGTTTCAAAGACATTGAGACGTCTTTGATTCATTTTTGCTTCCAAAGCAGGCATGTGCACCTATATGTTTTTTAGGGGGAGGGGTGGTGTCAAAAATTGATGTTTTTTTTGGGGGGCGGGGGGGGGCTGTACCGATTAGGTTATTTATTTCTGAATGGAATCACTTCTAGAGATAAATAATTGTGCATTTTCTTTGTTTTTCAGGGTCTTCCTTCTTATTTTTCTCTCTTTCTTCTTCTTTTTCAATTTTTATGCTCAGAACATACTGTGGTCATTAGTCCTCGATCTCTGCCATTTCTTTTGTTACCTTATCGGGTTTTAAACATTGAGGATTTTTCTATTTTGGAAAATATCCAACTTTTTATCTCTTTCCTATTTATATTTCTTCGATTTTTAACAGTCGCTTTATGGACAAACGTTTTCTAATACTTTAAAAGAAAAGAAGCTAAGCTAAGCCAATCAAACTAAAGAGGTTTTCAGGATTTAAAAAGGGATACCGGGGATATCTAATTAAAGTGAATTACAGGATTTAAAATGGAATAATCTCCTTACTTATTTTTTGCGAATTCACCTATACGTAAAGAGTAAAACTTCCTGTAAACCTCTAGGATATTTACTTATTTAATTATGTATTTATTTATTCAGAGTATTTATAGAACAATATTCATTTATATAGAATTTATTTATATAATAATAAAGAAATCCATGACGAGTGCCCTGACAAAGATAGGCTGGGTATAAAAAGTTGGAACTGTTCCCGTGTTGTGAGATGGTTTGGGGTCTCTGTTCCGTCATAAGCGTCTTCTTCCGTCACTATCCCCGAAAGGAAAACCCGGATTGTGTGGCTTCATAGACGCGTCATGGTGGACCTTTCACGAGTTTGCCTTGCCAGAACCATGGCTGCAAATGGCGCTGCAGTGCGACCATGAGGAATGGCACCCCTTGAAGAAATTACAGCCTAGTAAACAACATGGCATTTGTACTGGTTATTAAATAAAAAAAAACAAGTTTTTTAAACTGAAAGCAAGGAGCGACGTTAAAACTTAAAACGCACACAGGTTAGACTGGACATGAAAGAGGCTGGCCTCTATTTAGCGCTTTGCTCTTTACACTTAAGTTTTTTGTTGTTTTAAAAAATAAAATTGTGTGAAAGCGTCAACATTTTGACCAAAGCGCGAGGCGTTGAGGAGGGGACAGCCCCTTTCATATACGGAATAATTTCTGTTCGTTTTAAGTGTTTGACATCGAACTGTTTGATATCGGAAGCCACAGTGATGACAGTGGTTAAGAATGGTTCTGATAAGTGAGGTCTCCGAACGGAGGTGTATTTGCTAGATGCTGTACAGAGGAATTTGCTAAGCATTTTTTTGGGCACCCATTTTAAACAGTAAACTGTACAAAAAGGTTATTCTATTCCCCTTTCTAGGGCAATAATGAATAAAAGGTTTAGATGGCTATTACACGTTCTGCAGATGAAGGATGACGAATTGCCAAAGACCGTCCTTTTTGGCCAACCATCTAGGGCCAAACGAAAAGGAGGTCGTTCCTGAATTGAGCCGGAGGAGGTCGTAAGGAAGGATTTAAGACAAACTGGAAATTCATTGGAGGGTGTAAATAGGGAGGCTTTAATAGATTTGGAAGGAGGTGGAGCGTAAGTAGCTATGTTGTCCTTAGGCGGCTTGGTGCTGCAGTGAGTTATTACTATTATTAGTAATAGTAGTAATAATTAGTAGTATATTAGTAATTAGTAGTATGGTAGCAATTAGTAGTAATAATAACTCTGAATTAGCATCTAGTTGACATATTTGCTACTTTGAACAGAAACGTATGGAAGAACTAATTTTAGGGAAAGAAGGGGTGAATTAGACGCTTGAAGAAGCTTTTGATTCGTTCAAAATGCTTGATTTAGAGGTGTCTCAAATGGAGCAAAAGTGCTATGGTTCCGACGTATATAAGGTATGTATATAGTAAGAATAATTCAATATATATAATTCTAAAATCTATTTTTAAAAGAAAGGAATTGTAGTCTATGTTCACGCATTTTCCTCCTAGATGTAAATATCTGAGCATTTATTCACTTTTGTTTAAGTTGCCTGTTTTTTATTCGATGTATGGTACCACTCCTCTAATTCTTATTCTTAAAAGAGTTCGAAAATTCACTTTATTTTATTTATTCAATTTTATTTTGTCGTCGTTGTTTTTCCCGTTTCCCCATTTGGAAAAAATTTTCCCTATTTTTGTAGTCGATGTTTTTGCAGCAGGCCCGGCTACCCTTGAGTATACTACTACTACTACTACTACTAACCACTCACCGCAGGACCAAGCCGCCTGAGGCCAACACAGCTACGCACGCTCCTCCTCCATTCCAATCTATTCAAAGCCTCCCTTTTTACACCCACCCACGATGTTCCCATTTCCTTTCAATCTTTTTTTATGATGTCCTCCCATCCCATACAAGGACGACCTGCTATCCGTTTCGCCCTAGGCGGTTGGCCAAAAAGAACAATCTTCGGCAATCTGTCATCCTTCATCCGCACAACCTGCCTCAACCTTTCTTTAATTATAGCCCTAGAGAGCGGTATTGAACCACATTTTTCGTATAGCCTATTGTTTGAAATACGGTCAGTCAGCCGGGTACCCAGAACAATCCTAAAGCAATTTCTATGGAAAACATCTAACAATTCTTCATCCGCTTTTCTGAGCGTCCATGCTTAAGAGCCATATGTAACCATTGTCATCCCTTCAGCTTCTAATATTCTAATCTTGGTTTGCAGACTTATCTTCCTATTCTTCCAAACGTTTTTTAGCTGTGAAAAAACACCCTAATTCTTGGCTATTCTACTTTTGACATCTTCACTGCTCCCACCACTTTCTACTAATAATACTACCAAGGTAAGTGAAGCGGCCTTGCTTACCTTCACCTTATTCCTAGATGACGTTATCCCAACGTCACCTTTTCATCTTCACTTATTCCTAGCCTTAGTGACTTAGTCTTCCTAACATTAATTTTCAAACCTATTCTAGTACCTTGAACTCTCTAAACCTCTAAAACTTCATTCATTTTGCTCACACTTTCATCTAGGATGATTAAATCATCAGCATAATCCAAGTCTAGGAGACTTTCCTCCTCCCCATTTGATTCCGTGGTCCCATTGCCTTTCCTGTGCTCCTTAAGACAAAGTCCATCAAAATAACCCATATAAAGGGGAATAGAACACAGCCCTGCTTAACTCCTAATTTAATACAAAACCAGCTGCTAACCTCATTTCCTACTTTAACCGCAGCAGTGTTATTCTCGTACATAGCACTAATCCCTTTAATGTATTTGTCTGGTATACCATACAAGGATAAAACCTCTACTTAAGTTCTTCTATCAACAGAATCGAACGCTTGCTCATAATCTATAAAACTGAGGACCAAAGGTGTTTGAAAACTCAGGCACTTCTCAATTATTAACCTAAGAGTGAAAATTTAGTCGACACATTCTCTACCTTTTCTAAAACCGCACTGTTCTTCTCTTAAAGCTTTGTCTACGGCATCTCTCAGTCTAAAAAGTATCATATTACTAAGTAATTTACTAGCTACAGAAACCAGACTAATCCCTCGATAATTAACACACTCATTTTTATCACCTTTCTTATAAAGTCGCTTAATTAAGGTTTTCCTAAAATCGTTAGGTACTTCCCCTTTTTCAAAAATCATGTTCATAATCGTCAGTAACTTATTTCTAACTTCAGAGCCACCATATTTAAGAAACTCATTTACCACCCTATCAGCACCTGGAGCCTTATTATTTTTCAGTCCTTTTAGTGCTGTCGCTAATTCCTCCCCACAAAACAAATCTTCCTTCACATCCAAGGTATCACAAACTTTTTAACTGTCCTCTATATCTCTTCCTTCAACTCTATATCGGTTGAGCAAATTCTCAAAATGTTCGGCCCATCTCTCTTTAGTTTTTTCCTTATCCCTAATTGCGGCCCCATTCCTATCTGTAACTGGGCCAAGTCCGCATTGACTACTCCCTCTCAATTTGTTAACATGGCAGTACAATATTTTATTATAATGCCGTGTAGCTGCATCTTCCAGACCATTGGCAATGTTATCCATGACCTCCACTTCACATCTCATTAGTTCATCCTGTAAGGCTTTCTCCAATTTCTTTACATTCCTTTTGTTTTCATATGATCTATCACTCAGATAATTCTTGTACAAGTCCCTTTCTCCTTTCTATCAAACATAAAGATTTTTCACTAATATTCTGAGCTGCAGTTCTAGCTTTCTTCCCTAAGACACCTTCAGCAACTTCACAAATTATTTTTCTAAAATTATTCCAACCATCTTCCACATTATCAAATTTTAAACTCTCAAGTTTACTTTTCAACTGTTCCTGGAAAGTGTCTCTCAAATTATTATCCTGGAGTCTACCAACATAATAACTTCCCGGGAGGTAGTTACCCTTCCGATACTTCAGCTTTAAATTAACCCTTGACACTACTAGATGGTGATCTTTACTTCTATCACCAGTAACAGGACTTCAATATGCCCCAGTATCTTGTAATCGATCCTGCCAGTCTTCGGTTTAAAATAATGTAATCGATAAGGTTAGTTGTCATACTGTGAAGTGAATACGATGTTAACTTATGGGTCAATTTATGACCAAACACCATATTGGTTATAACTAGATTGTTATACCTACAAAATTGCAAAAGTCTGTATCCATTACTGTTTTCTTTTCCTACATCAAGTTTACCTAGGCTAGGAAACCATTTATCCCTATTTCTACCAACCTGGGCGTTAAAATCTTCTAATAAAAATACCATATTTCTACCTAGAACCCTATCTATTTGCTCCTGTAACTGTAAGCAAAATTCATCTTTATTAGAGTCATTAGTATCGCCGTCAGTTGGTTCTACAGAGGCATATACTACTATAACTAATATCCTGCATTTTTTAGTCATAAAATGAGCGATTTGTATTCTAAATATCTTCCCAGCCTAAACAAGACTTCGCAGCTTCTTTATTAATCACGAGCCTTACTCCTTGTCTATGTGCCCCATCCTTCCTGCCTGAGTAAGCAAATTCTATATCACCAAATTTCATGCTTCCTACCCCTGGGATATGAGTTTCTGAAACTCCTAATAAATCCAGTTCGAATCGTCTAAATTCGTCACTCAAAATATCGATACGATAGTCATTTTTTAACGTCGTAACATTCCAAGTTCCAATTTTCATGTTTTTCAAATCATTGAAATTATTTTTGCCTCAGGAAAAGCAATGATCCCGGATAACAGTGCAGGACGGGGATCACATATCTTCTCAAGTATACACAGAAGTGCTTAAGTCGGCTTAGAACCGGACAGAAAGAAGTCCCTGGGACCTCCATGAATAGGGGCTTTGTGCAATCCTGGGCCCATCTTTGTCACAACATGGTTTTCAGCACTTGACGATGCTCTTCTATCAACAAGAGTCAAAATCCTGCACAGACAATTTCAAGCCAATTACCTCCGACTCATTATATATTCATGCCTACAAATATTATCCTACAACGGGGAGGCAGCCCATAACAGATAAATTAGCTAGGAAGAGGTTTTTCAGCCCGAATACACCCGACAAAACATACCAAGCCCAGAAGAATTATCCATTAATCAGAATCCAGAGCGAAAGCTGTGTCGTTTACTAGGGCTATAATTTCCTTGAGGGGCGCCACTCCTCAAGTAGGAAAAGAGGTGACCGGAAGGTCCCCAGTCTTGCAGGTATCCCGAAAGGGTCGAGGCAGCCCTTTGCAGAGCCCGCTGTCCTTAGACCTGGGTCTTACGCCTTGCTGCAGCTGTTCTCGTATAGAGGATCCTCCCGTGATGGTGTTCTGCATCATCATGCAATTTAACCCATTACTGGGAGAGGGTTTGTAAGTCATGGGACTTGTGGACTCACAAGTGGGCCCTATTGAGTGAACATTTCAGGGACCTTCTTCCTCCTCCGTCTGTATTTATGACCCCGGGCGAGGGTGCCCCAGTTTCTATTATGGACCCCCAGGAACAAGGTCCCCCCTTGGTCCGTGCCTCCTGTGGAGGTACCCTACATATCTGCAGGGCGTTCCCCTATCATCATCTGGGGACACGCTGAATGGCCTGAGGGAGGCCAACTAATATGTAGCCTAATTTATTGATTCACTTCAACATTAGCTTGCAAAACTAATGTAAAACTAATATCTTTCTTGGATCCACCAGTTATTAGAAAAAAAAAACAAGATCCTAAATGAAATTTCGAATGAAATTTTATACTACTCATTATTTTTTATTTATTTTGATTTTTAGTAAATTGGGCTACTACTACTACTACTACTATTCAACAAATTACAAGAAAGAGCTATTATCTATCCTGAAACTCGTTATTTTCTTTCATGTTCAAAAAAGTGTCAGCTTTCAAGTCTTTTCATGTGAAAAGACTGTTGGACAAAGTCTACGGGAGATAAACCCACACAGGTCCGTTCAGAAATAAACACATTGATATATTTTTAAACCAGATTCCGCTAAATTCGACATTTTATAATTATGAGAATTTTTTAATAGGCGATTTTCAAAATTTAAAATGATATTTAAGAATACTATTTAAATATGAATTTGTAAATACTACATGGAATATCTAATTTGTATAATGACACTGCCAAGTTTTGTTCTCATTTAGTAAAACATGTTAATAATAGATAAACAATTATTAATAATAATAGATAAACAATAATAATATTAACTAATAATAGTTACTAATAAAAATAATAAATAATATAAAAATAAAATAATAATAGTAATAAATAGTAGTAGATAAACAATTATTAACAATAATAGACAAACAATAATAATAGTAACTAATAATAATTACTAATAAAAATAATAAAATAATAAATAACATAAAAATAAAAATAATAAGAATAATGATAACTAATAATGGATAAACAATAATAGATAAACAATAACAATAGATAAACAATCATGTTATTAAAAATTGTTGCCAGTAGGGGTCGTTCTAATAGTCATGATCCAACTAAGTTCTTTCATTTTGTCGAAATATAATATTCATGTTTGAAAAATAATTTACAATATACTTAAATATCATAATGAAATATTTTTATTAGTATCATATTTATAACTAGCAGGGCCGTATCCAAGTTTTTTTTTTGGTGGGGATGGGGTACAAAAACTCTTAAAAAATGCATCAAAAATTTGTTTATATACATTTTTGCTACGTTTTTGCCAGATATAATTTTTTTTTTGGGGGGGGGGGGGTGCTACAGCCGCATAACCGCTCCCCTGGACACGGCCTTTATAACTATCTAAAATTTTACACCAAGAACAAAACCAAACATAAAATAAAAATAATTTGAAATTGAAATGGGACAAACACGGTAAAAAGACACATCCTGCCCCCAAATCCCCGAGTATATACCTAACAGCAAGCCCCCTATCATAAATTAAACCAGCCACTCTATCTTCGTCAAGTCATACATTACTGGGTATGGCTTTGTGCTGAATTGCATAGTGACATATGGACCTGTGTAAGGCCATTCAAATAGCTCAGTCCTAAAATGCATAAAATAAAGAATAGTTTACAAAAAAGTATACCTTCATCCAAGAAGGGAACAAGTCCTTCGGGCCAATTGGTTTTACCAACTTCTCCCGGTTGGTCGCAAAAATAATCCCCTTCAGCTAAAAACTTCAGCGTCTTTTCGGCATCCCAAAATTCTTTATTTGGTGTCAGGGCTTCAAGGGCATTGCCGCCAAGTGTTGTCAACAGCATATGGTGCGTTGTCTTCGAAAGATTTTGCTTCTCGTAGAGAGCCTGAGGGTCAAAGCTTAAGTTCAATTTTGCTAATCAAAAAAAAAAAAAAAACTAGCTTTAGTTCATAGTCAGATCAATTTCATTAATTTAAGACGCATCTCAAACAGAATAAGAGACACTTATTCAAAAAAAAGAAAAAAAAACACTAGACGTACGACAGGCAAGAATAAAAAAATAAAAAAATTAAATACTCGAGAAAACAAGAGTAATACAAGCCAATGTACAAAAAATAAAAGTATAAAAGCAGATATTTCGGCAAGAATCTCCCCCAAGTCACCTTCAGTGCTAAAGAAAATAAGAAAAACTAACCTTTTGAAGTAAACTCAAACAGAGCAGATGTGACACTCATGAGATTGAGATACTCAGCAGATAAGAGTGTTTAATCTGCTCTGTTTGATTTTACTTTTTAAAAAAACATAGTTTTCTTCGCTTTTTTTAGCACTGAAGACGGCTAGGTGAAGGTCCTTGCCGAAATATTTGTTTTTGTCGTTTTTGCTTGTTTTCTGTCCTTTGGCTGATATTACCCTCGTTTCCTCGACTATTTAATTATATTATTTTGTTTCTTGTTTGTCATACTTCAAGTATAGCCAGTGTGGTCTTAGAATGTGTTTAAAAACACTAGAAATGACGTAACATGCAATTAACCAAAAAAACGGATAAAGCCAGGTATTGTTGCGTAAATGATAATATTGGACATGTTTAAAAACAATAGTTATTGTTAGTGTTTCTTCCGTTTTTCTTTATGTTTTTTTATTTTATTTATGTTTTTTTTATTTATAGTGTTTAGCCAAAAATATTCAGGCTTTTATTTTTATTTGTACCAAAGGTTTTGTTTTCGCAGATTTCTCTTTTTTATTGAAGTTTTTTCAATATTTTTGTTTAAATTTTAAACGAAAAAGACAGTGTTGTCTAAGCAATTATTACCATGTGTAAGACGCACCTGAAGAGGAAGACCAAAGGACTAGATGCGTTTGCCAGTAGCAGAAATTGTAAACAATTAAGTGGAGTTTACTCACCGAATAACTCTTTCTGGTCGAAAAGGAAAATTTGAAGATCTAGTCTAAGGTGAAATTTGGCAAAACAAAAAGGTGAAATTTGGCAAAACAAAAAGGTGAAATTTGGCAAAACAAAAAGGGGAAATTTGGCAAAACAAAAAGGTGAAATTTGGCAAAACAAAAAGGTGAAATTTGGCAAAACAAAAAGGTGAAATTTGGCAAAACAAAAATAGTTTCAACGATTAGATGACTTCTGAAATTTATTAAAGAAAAAAAAAATTCAGACGGGGTAAAGAGCAAGGAGATGGGGGAAAGCTAGAGCGTTATTGGCACTTGCAAAATTTAATCGGTAAAGGGGTTTGAAAAACCAAGGGCATTGAAAATGAAACATGATTGGAGGATTTACCAAATAGCAGTGCAGGAATGAAGTAGGAAGGACAAGGAAAAGGAAATTTGATTCGAGGAACTACCAAGTAGCAGTGCAGGAATGAAGTAGCAAGGACAGCGAAAAGGAAATCTGATTGGATGAATTACCAAGTAGCAGTATAGGAATTAAGTACCAAGGATAGTGAACAGGAAATCTGATTGTAGGAATTACCAAGTACCAGTTCAGGGAAGAAGTATCGAGACAGTGAACAGGAAATCCGATTGGAGGAATTACCAAGTAGCAGTGCGGGAATGACGTAGCAAGGACAGCGAAAAGGAAATCTGATTGGATGAATTACCAAGTAGCAGTATAGGAATTAAGTACCAAGGATAGTGAACAGGAAATCTGATTGGAGGAATTACCAAGTAGCAGTGCAGGGATGAAGTACAGAGAACAGTGAACAGGAAATCCGATTGCAGGAATTACCAAGTAGCAGTGCGGGAATGAAGTAGCAAGGACAGCGAAAAGGAAATCTGATTGGGTGAATTACCAAGTAGCAGTACATGAATGAAGTACCAAGGATAGTGAACAGGAAATCTGATTGGAGGAATTACCAAGTAGCAGTGCAGGGAAGAAGTATCGAGACAGTGAACAGGAAATCCGATTGGAGGAATTACCAAGTAGCAGTGCGGGAATGACGTAGCAAGGACAGCGAAAAGGAAATCTGATTGGAGGAATTACCAAGTAGTAGTGAGATCAAAAATTAAATCTGATTGGAGGAATTACCAAGTATTAGTACAGGAATGAAGTACCAAGGACAGTGAACAGGACATCTGATTGGAGGAATTATCAAGTAGCAGTGCAGGAATGAAGTAGCAAGGACAGCGAAAAGGAAATCTGATTGGAGAAATCACCAAGTAGCAGTACAGGAATGAAGTAGCAAGGACAGCGAAAAGGAAATCTGATTGGAGGAATTACCATGTGGCGGTGCAGGAATGAAGTAGCAAGGACAGTGAACAGGAAATCTGATTGGAGGAGTTACCAAGTAGCAGTGCAGGAATGAAGTAGCAAGGGCTGCGAAAAGAAAATCTTATTGGAGAAATTACCAAGTAGTAGTACAGGAATGAAGTACCAAGAGCAGTGAAAAGGAAATGTGATGGCAGGAATTAACAAGTGCCAGTGGAGGAATGAAGTACCAAGGACAGTGAAAAGAAAAATCTGATTGCTGGAATTGATTAAGGCGAAACTGAAACAACCACATACGCATAAAAAAAACCTAAAATAAAAAATCTGGAACTTGATTTTTACACCTCCATATGTAGTTATGCAGTTTCGGTAGTAGCGGGCACCAAATTAAAAAAAAAGACACGTGGTTAAAAAATCAGCAAAAAATAAGCTAAAAACATATGGCACTAAACTGCTTTAAGAGCATGTAACTTTCCTTTGTAGATATAATTAAGAAATGACATATTATCCCTGTTTGAATTTTTACGGACGAAAAGTGTTGTCAGGTTCAACTAAAAATTTTCGCTCATTTATTTTCACGGTTCAAAGTGGCAACACTGATAACAATGTGATACTGCATTAAACAGCTTGATAATATTAAACAATCCAAGAAAAATATGAGACAATTACTATTTTCGAGTATGAAATGACCTATGATGAGTCCAGGAGGCAAAGAACGATTTTTATTTCAATGTCCTTGGTATTTCAACATTAGTAGCAATCAAAAAGTATAAGTATTTCTTCAAATTTTTAAGGGACTACTTGATAATTTCTTTTAGGGTCCCGTCTCATGGCATTACAGGTGAGTTATATTCTCATAAAGAGGCAACAAACCACCGCCGAGCAAGACAGTGCCAGGGGAGTTGTAGACCTTTAAAATTAAAAGCAACCAGTACTATTTTATTACCACTGAAAAAAGCTCAATATCTAAAAATTCAGTGGGAAGCTTCACTGAAACATCACTGAAACAAACTGAAACATCTCAAACACTGAAACATCACTGAAACAAAGCGCAACATCTATATGTTCAGCAGCAAGCTCGTGAATTATGTTTATACTTTCATTAAAAGTCAAATTTAAGTCTAGAATGTTGTCAGCAATACATCACAAATCATAGCCACATTTATACAAATTCACTACCATAAACGGTGACACCGGAATCTGATTTTGAGTCCTGATAGAGCCGGACTAATTAGAGTCAGGACTAGTTTTGAGTCCTGATAGAGCCGGACTAGTAGGACTAGTCAGACTAGTCGGACCCGATAGTTTTCCCATTGTTATCCTAAGTTGAATTTATCTTAGCTCTACTTTTTGTTTTAACTTGCATTTTTTGGAAAATGTTAACAAGTTTTATTATAAAATTCACTTAGCAAGATTAAAAGGCAGTGCGGTCTTCGTCGTTGTTTGGTACTACCAATAATACTTCTAGCAGCTCAGTGCAGTTCGACCCGAAGCAAACATAGCACTAAGCTATGGCAGTTTCTTCGCTATGTTTATCTCAAGGATTGCCACTTCTCAATGGGGATGGCATTACGACAGGTAATTGGGACCGTTTTGTTTTTGGTCGTACTTTCGGCTTTCTAGTTGTTTTTTTTATTGTAAGATAAATTTTATTTTAGTTCCACTTTTTTTTTGCTGATGATGGCTATTAGCTAATGTTTCTTAGAATATTTTTAGAAAAAAAGCAAAAATATACGCATTACATGGAAAACAGAAAGAGCCATACAAATTAAC
Source organism: Artemia sp. Qi Xiang Cuo (assembly GCF_049724085.1). Taxonomy (NCBI): domain Eukaryota; kingdom Metazoa; phylum Arthropoda; class Branchiopoda; order Anostraca; family Artemiidae; genus Artemia; species Artemia sp. Qi Xiang Cuo. The sequence continues at coordinate 18,253,258 of NC_142803.1, forward strand.
AACTAAATAGTAAAAAGAATAGTAAAAAAAAGAATGTCGAAGAAACAGTTGAAGCAAGCAAATAGAACAAAGCAGCAACGACTTACCTGAACAACGTTATAATGGGCAACTAGGGTACGGAGCCTGGAGCGGTAGCAATCGTCTTGAAACTGACCCAAGTTGAACGCTCCGATCGACGTGTCTATAAAAGCAACGCCAATGTTTACACTCTCACCAGCTCCGTCCAAAGACTAAAGAAAAAAAAACAAGTTAGGGTGGCAACCCTGCAGCTATCCCTCAAAGTCCCGGTTTTACACAACCGTTTGACTTTTTCCCCTGATTTAATAATGAATGCTCAGCACAACAGCAAATCGACACAAAAGAACCAATCACAATATAAAACAGCAAGGTGATTTAATTGCCCTTCTAATCCAATCGAGAAATAAATACGGACAGGTTTCTGCTAATGTTAGCGAAAAGAAACATAACAAGAACAGATGGCTCTGTTCTGGTGTGTATTTTCCTAGCCCTAACCAGGGAGATAATTTCGTCGAAATTCCTGGGGGGAGGGGGGGCTAGACAGAAGTTTCTTCGTTCTCAGGATTATGAAACCTTTCTGATTATTAAAGAAAGTGTCAAACTGATGAATCTTGTTTATATATAAAAACAAAGAAATGAATATAAATACGACAAACGAGTCTATGGCCAGTAAATGAAAACAAAGAGAATAAAAAATAATAAAAAATTCGCCCGTATACAACAAGGCATTTTCAGCGTAGAAAAAAAAACAAAAAAAAGAAACTAGAACAAAAAAAAATAACTAAAAACATATGAAAAACAAAAATAAACTAACCTAAAATATATAATAACAATTACTTACATATACAAGTGGCAGCTATCTTCATGAAACCACAAAAGTAACTGAAAGTAGAATATTAGTCAGCTATTTTTGTGGTTTCGTGAAGGTAGCTACCAATTGTATATGTAAGTAATGGTATATTATATATTTCATGTTAGTCTATTTTAGTTATATATATATTTTTAGGTTCTAGTTTGTTGTTGTTGTTTTTTTTTTCTGCCTTTTTGTATATGGGCGAAATATTCGTTTAATTTTTTTTTGGTTCTCTTCGTTTTCACAGACCCGTTTGTCGTCTTTATATTCATTTCTTTGTTATTTGTCATGGCTAGCCAGTTCGGCTCTAGATCTTTACTAGTTTATATATGCATCTTTTTTATTGGCATTTAAAAAAAAACAAAAAAAAAAATAAATCCGATAAAAACTATATTTGATTAGTAATTTTTACCTGAAAATTCGGGATCAAAATCAAGTAAGGAAAGCGATTTCAAGTTATTTCCGTTAGAATAGAATTAAATTTGGGAAATTAAGAAAACTAATTTGTTTCTGTGGATGCTTCAATTGAGTAGGCCTATCTTAATTTTGTCAAGATTTTTGAAGACGCTAAATTTCAACTGGGGAGGCGGGGGTAGTTTCCCCCTCCGTATAGCAAACTACGCCCCTACCGCTAGATATTTTCCTTTTCTACGACTCCAGAATAAAATCCTCTACTTTTTTTGATTTTTAATAGATAATTGCATTTTTTTTTTGAAAAATAAATTTTAATTTCTTATACCTTAGTGCCTTTATAGTGAAATGAAGTGAATAAATTTATAATTTTATTTAAGACAGTGAAAGCACTCCCAAAAAGGCTGACCTTTTGGGAGCATTTGACCTGTGAACATCTATTGATATTTAAGCCGGATTAAATTTGGAATAAATTACAGTGGATTGCAGTGACCGTCAGTTTCGAAATAAGTGGAATAATAAATTTATATTTACGGACTATTTTACCATTTGGATATATTTATTCACTCATATAAGGTCATCTATTATTTTATTATCTTTTTAATTTGGTTTGATAATCTGATTATAATTCAATTTTGCTAATAAGCGAGCAGAAGAGGGGAGTTTCTTGTCGTAAGGGCCGTTGTACCTGTCGGGAGCGTTACTTTCTTAAACTGCGGGGATCTGGTAGCAGGAAACTACGCTTCCTTCGCTTATTGGTATCTAGTTCTTATGATATGTACAGTGAATAATGAATAATGGACTTGTGTTTTTGCCGGTTTTAAATTTTTTGCAATTTAACCGTGATAATGGAGTGAATGAAAACGAAATACTGAAATTTTAAAAGCAGTTTTTTCTGGACATGCCGAGTGTAATCGAAGCTAAAAAACTCCTCTACGATGTGGCTGTACCTGGGACTGAGCTTCCGAGAAGACAGGGACCGAAGGCTTTGGAAAGCCATCTGAAGGATATGTTAAGTATATTCGAGAAATGTGACGATGATGACATAGACCTACCGATGTATGTAATTCGTTCTCCAAATGATGAACCTGTCATCACTGTTTTGGTTTATTCGAGTTTGAACGCAAAATTGAATAGAAGGGAACACTTCCTAAAGACTGTTGCAAGTAGGTTTGATTCATATGATAATCACTTTCCATCATTGCCTGCCCGCGTAACACCGTCAACTGAATCTCAAGCCGCTGTTATTGTCTCTGATCAGCCACAAACATTAAATGACCCAAAAAAACACAAAAAAGCGCTCGATAAAGTGAGCTGTCATGACGCAGTTACCAAGCTGAGTTTACGAGGTGACAAATGGGTAATTAATGTTAAAAAATATGCTGCTGAAGAATTCAAAGACTCTGTTTCAGTGATTTTAGCAGAATCTCTATCCAAGGTGATCACTAAGCGGTTTTTCGGGATAGTCAGAGGAATATCGAAGGACTTAGACCTCTCATTCTTTCAAGGATATCCAGGTGTGGCGAAAGCTATGCGGCTCGGTGACACTGGCACGATTAAGCTTGAGTTTTGTTACTCCATGTCAAAAGCCAAGGCTATGCAAAATTGTTTTAAACTTGGATACGAATAATTATCTGTGGAAAAATATCTGTTGGTACCTTTGTACTGTCTAAAATACTAGTTGCCGGACCATAAAGTAGCTGAGTTTGTATATTTGGCTTCGCAGTGTACATACTGTAAAGATCCTCATATTTCACCCAAGAATTCTCACCGCCGTATTAACGCAGGATGTGCCAATTGTGGTGAAAATATTGGCTCCTTTAGTCTTAGATGCAAAGTGCTGAGAGATATCATTGCCAAGAAGAAATGATTGTGCCTTTTCGATTGTTTCGGCTTAATATAAATGGTACTCGTTTAAAGGAGCATATGATTGATGAATTGTGTGACCAGTTTGACATAGTATGCCTTCAAGAACACCTGACTTCTGCTAGTATTAGTGTATTAAAATAAAGTCTCAATCATTCCGATTTTACAACTAATGCTGAGGTCACTTTTACTAGACCTTCTGGAGGCCTCGCGTGCATTGTTAAGAATAACCTGAGTTTGCTCTCTCCAGTGGGTTTTCACAGTGACAAATTCATCCTTGAGGTTCGGTTCGATAATACTGTGCTGATAAATGTGTATCTCCCGTGTAACAAGAATACTATATCCGCTTTAAACCCGTATATGAAAGCCTTGGCAAATCTTAAGGCTATTCTTGCATCTGTTGTATCGACTGGTTATGATTTCATACTGGCTGGTGACTTCAACACAGATATTACAAGTTAGTCATTTCGATCCAATATAGTCCTTGATTCTTTTTCTGCTTATAAAATAGTTGAGAAAAGTGTTTATTATTCATATATTCACCAATCTCGATGTTTGTCTAATATCGACCATGCGGTTTCCTCGCCAAATATTAATGCATTGACTGTTCTTGTTCATGACGACTATCGTGATATTGACCACCTCCCGATTTCGTTCTCTGCTTCAGTAGTCGCTTCCTATTCTACTAGACCTTTACACAAAGTTCTAAGTGGTTTTACAGGAATAATTGGAGTAGAGCTAATTTTGCACTTTATATTACTACGTTGTCCGCGTTATTGGGTCCTATAAGAGTTCCTTACCATTTGCTTCAAGTTACTGACCGTTTCTCAAATGATAAGCACTCTCTAAATGATTATTATGATTAAATAATTTGGTGCTTAAAACAAGCAGAGGCGACTACTGTTCCTCTAGAAAAGATTAAAGTTAAAACTAGAAAACCAGAATGGGTTTTGGACCAAGAATTAAAAGTTGTAAAGAATAAAGCTAAGTTTTGGCTACGAATATGGGTGTCTTGCGGTCGGCCAAATCGAGGAGTTACGGCAGTCTAGGGTATCTGGTTTTGATTTTCCTGCGTCGAGAAAGGAGTGGTCTCATGTTCTGAATTCAAATAAGCTTAGTAGTGATTTTTCTGAAAGTCCTATAGCAGTTCATACTTGGGTGTCGTATTATAATGATATATTCGGCAAGGTGAACCGGGAAGTTGAAAAGCTTTTTAGTAACCTTCTTGAGTCGTGTTTGCCTAATCATATTTCTCAGAGTAATGTATTACCAGTTTCTATAGTTGATGTTGATCCATCGATTTAGAACATGCAATCCTATATCAGTTGATCTAGACGGACTTTTTTCTCATCATTTCAAAGTAGTTTGCCCAACTTAGATCGATCATCTTCAGCTACTGCTCCAGATATGTTTATCTACTTCTATCGTTCCCAACAGTTTTCTCTGTGGCACAGTCACCTCGGTTTTGAAGCGTGGAAAAAATTCGTCAGAGTGTAGTTCTTATCGACCAATTACTGTTTCGTGCACTCTTAGCAAAATTTTTGAATATATTCTTCTCCCTTTCATTTCAGAAAATGTTAATTTTGGTGAAAACCAATTTGGCTTTCAAAAAAGGCTGGGATGTCAGCACGCCCATCGTGTTCTAGCTTCCCTTCTGTTGCAATCTGTTAATGATAAATCTCCTCTTCATATCTGTGCTCTTGATCTTTCAAAAGATTTCAATAGTATAGTCCACTCACATGCACTCTATTCCTTTTTTTCCAACAATATTAACCTTTCTATTGTTGTTTTGTTACAGAACTGGTATTCTAACTCTTTTATTCGGGTAAAATGTAATGGAGTAGTTTCTGATTCAAAGGTGTTTCTTTGGCGTGGGGTCCATCAAGATGATGTGCTTTCTCCAACTATTTTTAAGTTATGTATTGCTCCCCATCCTTTCGTGTTTTCCTTCGATTTTCATTTTTGATGGAATTGATTTCTCGTATCTTGCTTATGCTGACGGTGTTCTCCTTGTCAGTCGTTCTTGGACTGGACTCTCACATTCTGTCAGCTGGATCTCAGACCAGTTCAGACGGATTGGGCTTATGTTGAACGTTGATAAGTGTGAATATATTTCATTTAATTCGACTGCGACTCTCCCTCTTAACTTTGTTTTTTCCTCGATTCCCTCTGTGTCTCTTCTTTTCGGTGGCTTGGTCTTCCCATTAATAATAATTTCAAAACACTTCGGGCTCTGACAGTTTCTAATGCAAAAAAAAAAAAAAAAAATTCAGATAGGATTTTTCAAAAATTGTTGCAAATAGAGGGAGGTACAATAGAACAGCGCTTGGGAAATTATATTCTTCATTTTGCGATCATTCTATTCTTTTTTTATCTGGTTTTCTTCCAATTCTGAAGTCTACAGATCTGAATTCTATCAGGACTTATTATTTTAAATTTTCTCGGTACCTTTTGTGCCTCCCTCCGTGGTTCCGGAACCGGCATCTAATATCGCGATTTGGCCTCCCTGATTTACGGGGAAAATGACTGTGCTTGTGGGAAAGCTGTCGTTATCTGCAGGTCTTACTGCGCACCATAATTTACGTCGTTTTATGTAAATAATTGTTAAGTGTGCGAGTTTGCTTTTTTTTTTTGTGTGTGTTTTTTTTCTTGATGTACTCCGCTTCTTTTTTATAGTGGGTATGATCCCACTATCACAAGGCTATCACAAGCCCAAATGGGCCGAATTCGCACTTTAGCCTCAATAAACAAAAAAGAACCAAAAATAAACAACAACAACAAAAATTATAAAAGGGTCAATTCCAAATACGTAAAAATGTCAAAAAAATTAAAACTCATAAAATTAAAAGGTCAACGCCGAATCAGCAAAATGTCATAAAGATCAAAACTCGTAAAATTAAAAAGGGAATAAAATAACTAAAACAAAACACTTTAGTTATGCGACCAAAAAAATAGAAAGATCGAAATTTACAACATTAAAATTATAAGGTAAAAAGGGAGTAAGGGGGGGGGGTGAGCAGATTCAAGGATTGACGATGTCAACTATGTAAGGGATGAAATTTTATCCATATCTTTCCGAGAAAACTTTTATTGGGGCAAGAAGGGGATAATACTAACGGTTGTACGAGGGGAGGACCTATGGATGCCGAAAGGGGACCTATGGAACCGAGGGGAGGCACCTATAGCTTTAGAAAGTGCATTTTTAGGCTTAAATTTTCCATGAAGGGTTATTCATGTGACTATGGATGCTATTCAGGAGTTGAATCAGGAATTTAAATTCTGAACTCCCTTCATTTGAAAAAATATATTTGAAGAATGTTCACAACATGGGTCCTGGCGGGCTAGAAAGATTCCTTCCACTTAGATGCACAACAGACACTATGGTGCACATATCAATTGGGTATATTATATGGATGCTGACGGGTTTGAAAGCCCCCCTTTAATTAGGTGAACAACATCAACTAGGCAAACAATACAGATGCTGACGGGTTAGAAAGCTCACCTCTAATTAGGTGTACAATACATAATGTGGTGCACAATATCAACTAGGTGCACAATATGGATGCTAATAGGCTAGATAGCTCCCTTTTAATTAGGTGCACAGTGTGATGAACAACATCAACTAGGCACACAATACGGATGCTGAAAGATTAGAAAGTTCACCTCTGATTGCAAAAACGGTAATTCTTAATAGGATTAACTAAAAAAAAACACAAGTTTTTTAACTGAAAGTAAGGAACGACGTTAAAACTTATAACGAACAGAAATTATTCCGTATATGAAAGGGGCTGTCCCCTCCTCACCGCCTCGCTCTTTACGCTAAAGTTTGACTCTGTCTCACAACTTTATTTTTTAAAACAATAAAAAACTTTAGCGAATTAACTTACGTAACGAATTTCTATATTCGTATGTTTTTATTACGTATATTAGGGAGTTCGCTCCCTAGTCAATACTTCGCTCTTTACGCTAAAGTTCGAATTTTGTTCGAATCACAAACCCCTGAATCACAAAGGCCGGTTAATTAGAATAGATAGCTTTTTTGAAAGTACTAAAAAACTTTAGCGTAAAGAAGCCGTATCGCTTGTTTTTTTTTATTGTTTTTTTTATTACGTAGATGTTTTTATGCATATGAGTGGGTTCTCCCCTTAGTGTCAATACCAAAAGCTTTACGCTAAAGTTAAAATTCTGTTTAAATCACAAACACCTGAATCACAAAGGCTGTTTAATTAGAATAGATAGCTATTTTAAAAGCACTAAAAAAAACTGTAGCGTAAAGAGCGAGGTATTGACTTGGGGGCGAAACCCCTCATATACGTAATATTTTCTGTTCGTTTTAAGTTCTAATGTTGTTTCTTACTGTCAGTTGAAAAAACTTGTTTTTCTTAAACTTAATTTCTGATCGTTTTTTAAATAATGCTGGGAAATCCGGCGCCCCTTCATAGAAATGTCCCTTACCCCAAGGAAACATCCTCCACGGAAAGATTCTCCCGATTAACCCCCTCCTCCAGGCCCCCCCCCACCAGAAATTTTTTTTCCTGAAAATGTCTGTATACTTCCCAATAACCAATATAATATGTAAACAATGGGCAAAGTTCATAACTTACAGCCCTTCTCCTGGGAGCTTTGGGGGATTAAGTCATCCTAAAAGACATATTTAGTAGATTTTCGACTACGCTGAACAAAATGGCTATCTCAAACTTTTAATTGGGTGACTTCGGGAAAAAAAATGAGCGTGGGAGGGGGCCAAGTTGCCCTCCAATTTTTTTGGTCACTTAAAAAGGGCACTAGAACTTTTAATTGTCGTTCAAATGAGCCCCCTTGCTATATTCTCCGACTATTGGATCTGTACGATCACCCCTGGGAAATCAAAAAAAAAAAAAAAAAAAACAACAACAACAAATAAACACGCATCCGTGACCTTTCTTCTGACAAAAAATACAAAATTCCACATTTTTGCAGATAGGAGCTTGAAACTTCTACAGTAGGGTTCTCTGATACGCTGAATCCAATGGTGTGATTTTCATAAAGGTCTATGACTTTTAGGGGCCTTTTCCCTTTTTTTTGGAAAATAAGTCAAATTTTCTCAGGCGCATAACTTTTAATGGGTTAAGACTAAAGTTTAAGACAAGGTAAGATTAAAATTGTCGAAACTTATATATTGGAAATTAACATAAAAATCTGCTTCTTCCGATATACTTACTGGTATCGAAGTTCCGTGTTTTAGAGTGTTGGTTACTATTAAGATGAGTTATTCCTTACTTACAGTTTCTTACCGCAAGCTGTTTGAAGATGCGTGGGCGAACGAAAGAAACAAGACGATAAACTTGACAAGGGAATCAATAATGTCGAATATGGTGGTGAATTTACAAAAAAATATAAGTGAATTACTACGCGTTAAATATTTATGCCCCAAGATAAATTATAGATATACTTGTGAAAAATAAAACCAGAAAGACCTGCCGACTACATACCCGATTATTTATCTCGTTCTTAATTTATTGGTTTGAGCACTTGCTCAAACCAATAATCAAACCTTGCTCACATGTTCAACTTGCAAGTATAAACCTTCTTTGGCCGATCACAGTGAAGATTTAAGCTTCTAAGGAATACAATTTATAATTTAGTTTCTGTAATTTAGATTTTTAATTTAGAATTAGGTTCTATAATTTAGAAAAGAAGCTTTGAACACCAGTTTTCTTATTTGTATGATGAATATAGCGGAATCTGCAAAAACAGAATGAATAGAAAATACTTTGGTTCAAATTAGTGTTGAAATAGGCTTTTCAAAACGAACTTACATTTCTGGTTTTTCGTTTCTGTGGATGTTAAAATCAAGGGAAGCCCCATATCATTCACAGGCCTTTGGCGTTCTATCAACAGATGTGACTATGTCTTAGCTCGGCTATTATGCCCTTTGAAACAACAAATCTGTGGTATTCTTGCTTCCAAGCCAGAATCACTGCTCTCAAGCCATAACAGAACAATCAGGGCATAAGCATCCAGAATGTCACCAATAACGATCCTAGTGTCAGTATAAGCTCAATTACAAGAGTATTCTATGTGAAAAATTAAACAAAAAAAAACAAGTTTTTTTAACTGAAAGTAAGGAACGACGTTAAAACTTAAAACGAACAGAAATTATTCTCTATATGAAAGGGGCTGTCCCCTCCTCAACGCCTCGCTCTTTACGCTAAAGTTTTTTATTGTTTTCAAAAATAAAGTTGTGAGACAGAGTCAAACTGTAGCGTAAAGAGCAAGGCGTTGAAGAGGGGACAGCCCCTTTCATATACGGAATAATTTCTGTTCGTTTTAAGTTTTACCGTCGTTCCTTACTTTCAGTTAAAAAAACTTGTTTTTTTTTTTTATTTAATTTTTGAACGTTTTTTAATTAATGCAGGTTTTGATTTTGGCTCACCGTACATGAATAGTTAAAACAAAATTTGCATATTAATTTTAGTTTTATTTGGTTTAATGGCTTTCTCGAAACTTGTTTAATTTTATTTACGAACGTTTTTATTAGTAATAAACATACTTAACTTACGAATTAAATTACGTAACGAACTTCTATATTCATAGATTTTTAATACGTATATTAGGGGGTTCACCCCCTAGTCAATACCTTGCTCTTTAAGCTAAAGTTCGAGTTTTGTTCCAATTCTTTAAAAATGACCCCTTAATCACAAAGGATGTTAATTAGAATAAATAATTCTTATGAAAGTACTAAAAAATCTTTGGCTTAAAAAGCGAGGTATTGACTAGGGGATGAACCCAATCACATACGTAATATTTTCTGTTCGCTCCCATTTTAATGCAACAGATTTATTTTTTTTTTATATTTCAAAATGAAGGTTTTGAACGCAAGAGCATTATGATATAGATAAACCAATCAGCAAAGAAATGATAAGGATTATAAATAATGAGAAAAGCTTTTAATTAAGAAAGCAAAAAGGATTCAAATGAATTTACCTTAAAAAATGTGCATTGTCAGTTTAATATACATAAGCTGATATTTATTCCTTAAAATCTCAATTAATTTTTGATTTCTTAAAGTTATAAAAGTTAAAACATTTAAAAGAATTTTTTTCAGTATAGTGCAAATTATATTCTAGCTTTTAGAAAGCATAGGGCTTAAAAACCTACTCAGATTAATTTCTGCTCGTTTTGAGCTTGACTTATTTTAATTACTGTTTGTTTTGGGTTTCATTTATTTATTGATACTGATTTGTGGTAGTTGTATGCTTGGTAGGTTTTTTTTATTCTATTTTTTTTTTTCATTTTTGGTTTAATGGAGTTCTTTACTTTAAAAATAAAAAAAACTTATTTTCTGCAAAAAATTCTTTTGATTAATTTCTGTTCGTTTTACATTGACATAGTCTTTTTCAGGGAGAAAGACTGAGCCTCTTCTGAAGTTAAACAACCATCCCTTCCATAAAAGCCTTAAATACCCCCTGGGCATAACTTACAACCATTGCCCCAAATCTCTGAGGTTTGTTTCTACCCCAAAAGCCTTGTTATATGGTATTTAGACTATTTTTAATAGAATGGCTACCTCAAAATTTCTATTAGACGCATTTCGGGACAATACGACGTGTGTATAGAGGGGAGAGTGTAGCTGCCTTCTGATCACTTTGACTCTTAAAAAGAGCACTAGAGCGTCTGATTACCAATCCAATGAGCCCCCTTTGAATTTTATATGACCGAACTTTCTATAAAACCCTATATGTCCCCAGGGCATAACTTCCAACCCTTGGCCTGACGGCTATGGGGGGAGTGTCCTCCTAAAAAACACAATTTCTATCTGGAAATCAACTACGTTAAACAATATGGCCATCTCAAAATTTTGATTGGATATGTTTGGGGAAATGGTGGTTGTGGAAGGGGTGTTAGTTGCCTTCCAATCACTTTTGACTATTAGAAAGGGTACTAGCCATTCCAATTTCTAATCGAATGAGCCCTTTTCGAAGTTTCTATGACAACTCCTTCGATACGAAGTGCCCTGGTCTGAAAAAAATCTAATACATTGTTCCAACATCGTTCTTTACTTAGGCAGCAAGAGCCCCGAATCAATTTTTATTTTAAATATCTAAATATGGAACAAAATACATTCTAACAAAAAGAAAGTAATTGAACAAATAACGGATAATATCCAATAAGAAAATTCAACACACTTAGTTGGTTTGATTAGAATCTACGAATAATCGAATATGAAAAGAATCACGGGATATTTCCTATGAAAAAATTTAATAGGGGGAGGGGGTTCAACTTAAAAAACAGAAATAAAGCTGGCAAACTATATGAGAAACAGAAGAGTCTAGGGTTTAAAAGATATGAATACAACTAAAAGTTCAATTTCCATTCTTACATTTGGCTTCATTAATTGGTATCTGAGATGGCGTAAGTAAAGGACAACATGGCTTTATATTAGCATATATTATCAAATAATATTTTCCCACTGGTTTTAATAATTATTCTATTGCGTCTACAGTTTTCAACCCATGGTTAAAAGAGAAAGGTACTCCAACATTAAGAAATCCCCCCCCCCAATCCAAAAGCTCAATGTTTTAACGATTGCTACTAAAGTCTCTTCAGTTTCCCATATAATTTGTCTATTTTTGCTGTTTTTCCCAAGTTGGACTCCAAAAGCCAGTTCCTGCGCACGGGTTCTCTTGAACATACTTTTTATACTCAAATAGTCATACAAACGACACAAATCCCATAAATATTCTCCCAGCTGACAACTTGTATCATCAGCATCATCAATAACTCTAATCAAAGCAAGTAATGTATCCTTTTCACACTTTGAATGTAAAAAATATTTCTTTTTTTTATTATCTTGCACTGATTATAGCCTTCTCTATGTATTTTTACGTTGAAAGAACAGACCCATCTGTGTTACTTTAAAGCTCATTCTTCAGTTGACGACTTGCATCATCAATAATCAAATTGTACAGCAATCAAAGTAAGTATTTTTCAACTTTCTCCTAACTCTTTCTACTTCGTATATAGAAAATATTCTTTTTATAAATAATCTTGGGCCAATTCTAGCCTAATCATGCTTTTTTTACCTCAAAAGAACAGAGCCATCTGTGTTACTTTCTAGCTTTAAAACGAAATTACGACGAGCAACATTGCTATTAAAGTTTTGAGGAGGATTTTTGCATCACTACAAAGAATTTGGCCCCGTAAGTTAAGTTTTGACTTATGAATTTGGCAATTTTTTACAAATAGCCAAAAAGTTATTTGCGTTCAACTTATATTGATTTTGATTTTAGTAAATCCTCAAAAAATTTTTGACACCTTTTCATAAAAAGCAACAAGTGACTAGCCAACAAATAAAACTTTTCACCAAAACCAAACAATATAATTAGGCAATAGGCAAACCTTTCTTAAAATAGCCAACAATCAAACCTTTTCGTAAACAGCCAACAAGTAATTGGCCAATATGGAAACCTTTCCTAAAATACCCAACAATCAAACCTTTTCGTAAACAGCCAACAAGTAATTAGCCAATAGGGAAACCTTTCTTAAAATAGCCAACAAAGCAAACCTTTTCACAAAAACCAAACAATATAATTAGCCAATAGGCAAACCTTTCTTAAAATACCCAACAATCAAACCTTTTCGTAAACAGCCAACAAGTAATTGGGCAATATGCAAACCTTTCCTAAAATAGCCAACAATCAAACCTTTTCGTAAACAGCCAACAAGTAATTGGCCAATATGGAAACCTTTCCTAAAATAGCCAACAAGCAAACCTTTTCGTAAACAGCCAACAAGTAATTGGCCAATATGGAAACCTTTCCTAAAATAGCCAACAATCAAACCTTTTCGTAAACAGCCAACAAGTAATTAGCCAATAGGGAAAGCTTTCCTAAAATAGCCAACAAGCAAACCTTTTCTTAAACAGCCAACAAGTAATTAGCCAATAGAAAAACCTTTCCTAAAGTAGCCAACAATCAAACCTTTTCGTAAACAGCCAACAAGTAATTTGCTCTGGACTCTACAGCCTCAACGTCCATAGCATTGAATGTTCTTGTTCCTTTAGTCGTTATTTGACACAACTCTCGCTTGACAACCTTGTCAAATTTGGTTGATTTCTTCTGCTCTTTCAGCCTTTCTGACATCATTTCAGGTGTTTCAGTCTGCTCAACGCGAGCTACTTTGTAGCCCTTTTCCACTAAAGCTGAGGAGTATCGACCAAAGGCAGTCTCTGGAAATCCGGCGTGCGCATGGTCACCCTGCAAAGATTTTGGAATGGTTTATTCAGATTACTGTCATTTGTACTGCAATTACTCAGCACCAATTGATATTTGGTGCTCAACGCAAGAAAATTTGCAGCTCTATATGTCTAAAGCTATGGATTACTGGCCAGAGAAAGTCTCTGGAAATCGTTCGAGCGCATGCTCACTCTACAGGGAGTCGTAAATGGTTTATAACGGTTACTGTCCTTTGCATTACAAATGCTCATCACCTATTGGTAATAGTTTATCAACGCAAGAAAATTTGAAGCCCTTTTTAGTGGCCTTTTTGGTCTTTTTTAGGCCAAGGAGTGCTAGTGATTAAGAAACTAAATACGCAATGGCGCTTGGAACTCAACACAAGCAACTTTGTAGCCCTTTTGAATAAAGCTGAGGAGAACCAGTAATTTAAATACTCGACGCGTATTGGAGCTTGATACTCACTGCGAGTAATTTTGTAGCTTTTTTTGACATATTAAAAATAAAATGAATAGCCCTTTTTTACTAAAACTGAGGATTACCATCCAAAAACAGTCTCTGAAAAACAGGCATGCGCATGCTCGCCGTACAAGAAGTTAGAAATTAAACAATTCGTGGTAATAAACTGTAAGTAAAGAGCAATGCGACTCAACAGTAACCAAAACTATAAGAAGTAGAGTCTTGGTAACAATAGATACATCAAAAGAATCAAATTTAAGGGTATGCATCAAAAGTTACGAGCCTGAGAAAATTTGCCCAATTTTTGAAAAAAGGAGGAAACAGCCCCAAAACATGAAGTGATCTTAATGAAAATCATGCCATCAGATTTAGCATACCAGAGAACCTTGATGTAGAGGTTTCAAGCTCCTATGTACAAAAATGTAAAATTTTATAAAAATTATTTACAAAAAGGTAGTCCCCCTCCCACGCTCATTTTCCCCCAAAGTCAAGGGGGTACGTGGGAGGATCTTTCCGTGGAGGAATATTTCATGGCAGAAGAAATTTTTTCATGGAGGGAGAGCCGGATTTCCCAGCAATATTAAAAAAACGATTAGAAATTATATATATATAAAAAAAGTTTTTTTTTAACTGAAAGGAATGAGTAGCATTAATACTTAAAACGAACATAAATTATTACGTATATCAGGAGGGTCACCCCCTCGTCAATACCTCACTCTTTATGCTAAAGATTTTTTTTAGTACTTTTAAAAGACCTATTTATTCTAATTAAACGGCCTTTGTGATTCAGGAGTCATTCTTAAAGAATTGGAACAAAATTCGAACATTAGCGTAAAGAGCGAGGTATAAACCCCCTTCATATACGTAATAATTTCTGTTCGTTTTAAGTTTTAATGTTGCTCCTTACTTTCAGCTAATAAAAAACCTTTTTTTTGTATATAATTGCTTATAAAGACTATTGTTTTGTAACTTAAAGTTTCTGTTTGGCGTGTTTTTCTTGGTATATTGTTGGTCTGCAGCACTTCTGGTTTATAGTTTATGGCAGCCCTATGGTTTTCTTGGTATATTATTGTTCTGCAGCCCTATGGTTTATGGCAGCCCTATGGTTTTCTTGGTAAATTATTGTTTTGCAGCCCTATGGTTTTAACAGCCCCATGGTTTATGATTTATGGCAGTCCTATGGTTTTCTTGGTATATTTTTGTCCGCAGCCCTATGGTTTTAGCAGCCCCATCTTTTATGGTTTATGGCAGTCCTATGATTTTCTTGGTATATTATTGTTCTACAGCCCTATGATATGAGCAGCCCTATGGTTTATGGCAACCCTATGGTTTTCTTGGTATATTATTATTCTGCAGGCCTACAGTGCTAATGTTTAGCACAAAACGACAATTATACCATCACTCAATAGCTGATATTCAGCTTTAGCAAATTAAATTTCTAAATTTGCTTTGCGGTTTTTTGGTAGAAAATATATCAAAAACTGTTGAAAAAATGACCATTTTCTTGTTGCTTTTGCCAGTATAGGTCATTCTCAAAGAAAAGACCAAGTAATTTTATAATTCTGACGGGGTGGAGCGAGAGGAGGGAAGATGGAAACTAATGAATCCATCGATATAAGTATCCTGTCATTTCGATGAAAGCTATAGTTTTCACCCTGTCTTGTTGCAAAATTGCACATGCTTCAGAGGGATTTAACGTCAACTGAAGAATTTTTTGAGTAAGGTACATAAGACCATTTGGCGTCTCTCTTCTTCAGCGCTGTTTAAAAGCGCTGACAGCGCTGATAAAGTTAAAAAGAAACAATCAAAACGGAAAGCAAACCTAGAAACCAAACAAAACAGAGAACCATCAAAAATAACAAACAGATAAAATAAAAAATTAGCAGGATTAAGAATTTAAAAGCCCAAAATCCTAATTCCAAAATCGAGCCACTCACCCAAAATGAGTGGCTCAATTTTTTGGCTTTTCTTTCGTCTTAGCCAATATAGCATCTTTAGCCAGTATTTTTTATTGTCTTTTCTATCTTGGCTATCCGTATTATGGTCAAAATTGTCGTCTTACGTTGAAGTACCAAGGACGTTAAAATAAAATCCCCACCCTGAAACCCTCTTAGGTATACTCCTTTCTGAAGACCGCAAGGCCTATAAAAAAAATTTCTCTGTTATTCAAAAGTATTTAGTTTTGTAGAGTAGGATCACAATTTCGTCGGTGTTGCCATATTGAACAATGCTAACAAATAAGCAGAATTAATTGGTCAACTTTGACATGTCTTTTCGTCTGTAAAACTCAAATATTAACAACCTGTTGATTTCCTGCACCTTCAAATGACACCTTCACCGTCTTAAGTGGTTTAGCACCAAGAAGGTATATTGGTTATTTTTTCCCGCTTTTTCACCCACGTTTCATTTTTTTAAATTTGGTACCACGCATTACCAAAACTGTTTAACTACATATTAGGGTCTTTTCAAGGCCATATCCAGGGGGGTTGGCTTTCGACCCCCCACCCCACTAAAAAAAAATGTTTTTCTGAATCGTAAAAACGTAACAAATTTGAATACAGACAAATTCTTCATGCGTTTTTTTACCCCCAAAAAAACTTTTTTAAAACCTTTTGTTAACTATAACTTATTTTAACTACAAAATTTTTATGTTTTAACTTATAGCTATAAAACTTTTAATTTAACAACATTAGTTCTATAAACACCTTCTTAAGTGGTTTATTGGTTATTTTTGCCCGCTTTTTCACTCACGTTTCATTTTTTTAAATTTGGTATCAGGTATTACCAAAACAGTTGAACTATATATGGGGGCCTTTCGAAGGCAGTATCCAGGGGGGGCTTACGGGGTTTGACCCCCCCCCTGAAAAGTTTTTCTCGACTCGAAAAAACGTAACAAAAATGAATATTGACAAATTTTTTATGCGTTTTTTTAGTTTTTTTTTGTGTAGAACCTCGCCCCCTCCCCTGAAAAAGAAACCTTTTGTAAAACCCCCTCCGAAAAAAATTCTGGATACAGCCTTTTGTCTTTTTCTTTAAAAATTGAATCCCCGGCTTCATTATTTTAACATTCCCAATTTATTCCCAGTTTACTGAATTCAGTGGTTGTGTAAGTTTCCACTTAACTAATTTAAATAATAAGATCTAATTTTCACTGCCCTTGGTACTTCACACATGAAAACAGGTGAATTAAGGAATTGCCTTAGGACACCAGGTGAGTCATTTGTCTGAAACAAAAAAGACATAACTGGCTTTTGTATAGCGGTACAGAAATGTTTTGTCAACAAATTATGTCTGACAACAATGAAAACAAGGTCTCTGGGAAAGAAATTTTGTGTAACCATTTTGTGAGGGGATGCCAACGCTACACCACCTGATGTACTTATTTTTCCGCCTCGTTTTGCCCATACGTCACACGTGGTACTTTTTTTTTAAGATTCAAGATTCATTTAACAAAAATAGCTGTCGTAGTTACGGCTGACACCGCAACTAAATTACGCTACCCTTTACAACAATATATATATATACACTAAGTACGATTAATAACACTAGTAAAAAAAAGGAACGAATGAATTGCTGAAACGATTTGTCCTGCAGCGTACTGATTCCAGCTTATTCACGTGGCGTGTGTTCTGTTGACTGTGGCGGCGGGGGGTAGTAGGGATCGATGTTTATCACTCGAAAGAACGGAGTGCCCAAATTTGCACATCAGCTGACACCTTCGTTCTTGAAGTGTTGGGATTTGTAGAGCTGTGAGGCCTGAATCCTAAGTAACATATTTGATTCCTAGAATGATTTTTAGGGCTCGTTTATGCACTGTCTCAAGTTCATCATTAAGGTGGTCGATGTTATGCACTTGAGGCCAAACTGGGCACGCGTATTCAAGCAGAGGGCGTACGTAACACGTGTACGCGATCAGCAATTGCTTTATAGAAAACCCCAATCGACGCAGTGAAGTTAAGGATCGCAGCGCGTATTTGCTCTTTCTCACAAGATTCATGACGTGTGGCCCAAACGAACAATCGTCACTGAATGTCACACCAAGGACAACTGCAGTCAACGTCGTAGGGTACCGGGGGTCGGGGCAAGCAACATCTCTTTTTAGAGGATTGAAGCGCACCACTTTTGTCTTCTTCACATTAACCTGGAGCCCGTTTGTACTGCACTGATCAATGAATTTATCTTTTAGGTCAGTATCGAACTGAGGGATTACTTGAGATTTCTCAATGAGGTATTTCAGCAAGGCTGACAAATCGTCCACAGATTTGAATCGTTCGTCAGTAGTAGAAAGGCCTTATTGACTCGTGACGGGAGTCCATGTAAGGGCATAGAGTCCCTAGGGAGAACACCTGTGATGTCAGTCCCACGCCCACACCAATTATGGTCATGGAATCCCCAGGGAGAATGATTGCGTAATCGAAATGGGTCAATGACCTCAATTCCCCTTTCGTGAATCAATAATTCCCCTTAGAAACAACAAACTAATTCCCCTTTCTTGACAAATCAATCAACCATGACATCATCTGTCAGACATTAAAAAACTTCGCCCAGAAACAACTCTCCAGGATGAAAACCAAAGACATTAATAAACTTCGCCCAGGAAACAATTCTCCTGGTCGAACTCCAAAGATATTAATAAACTTCGCCCCGGAAACAATTCTCCAAGAAACTCCGGGCGAATGTTTTGATCTTAGAGATGAAGAGATTAACGCGGGAAAGAGTTTCATAGTAATTTCAAATGTGACAGCGCAGGGATTCCAAAAACAAAAGGAACACGCAGAAATTACGTTTAGGGGTTATTTGGGCGAAACCGTTTTAGACATTTTAGGGAATTATTTTGGCGAAACAGTTAGAGACATTTTAAAAGATGATTTTAGAAGAGGATTTGAGAGTGAAACTCTGTGGTCGTTTTAATACACAAGTTGTATTTGAACAGTGGTGTGAGGTCCCTACCCCAACCACAAAGGGCTCTGATCCCCCTACCCCAACCCCAAACGGTTCCGATCCCCAAACCCCAACCCCGAAGGCAGCCCCCCGTCCCCCAAGGTCACCCGGGCGCCCAAAAGACCCCCCGTGCCCCAAACGCTCCTGAGCCCCCATTTCTTAATACTTTTTTATGGCTTTATTATATCTTTTCAGAACAAGTTATTTTCTTAATGTCCATCCTAAACCCATTTTACAAGTTGAAGTATCCGTCCTTTTCACCCACAACTTTACTATACTGCTTTTTGAATGCTCCAACACCAAGTAATACCTTTCAAAGGCATTTCAGAACAAGTTCTTTTCTTAATGTCCCTCCTAAACCCATTTTACAAATTGAAGTACCCATCCTTTTCACCCACAACTTAGTTATAGGTAAGAGTTTGAAGTTTTACCTTAGAGACTTAACTTAGAGTGTTAGTTTGGTTTAGTTTTAGTTAAAAGTTTAGAGAGTTTTTCTTAGCTTAGAGTCTTAGCTTAGAGTTTTTGTTAGAGTTCTAGTTTAGATTAGTTTTAGTTAAGAGTTTAGAGTTTTTAGCTTAGAGTCTTAGCTTAGAGTTTTATTCAGAGTTCTAGTTTAGTTTAGTTTAGTTACAGTTCAGAATTTAGAGTTTTAGCTTAGAGTCATAGCTTAGAATTTTACTTAATATTGTAGTTTGGTTAAATTATAGTTAAGAGTTTAGAGTTTTAGCTTAGTCTTAGCTTAGAGTTTTTGTTAGAGTTCTAGTTTAGTTTAGTTTTAGTTAAGAGTTTAGAGTTTTACCTTAGTCTTAGCTTAGAGTTTTAGTTAGAGTTGAAGTTTAGTTTAGTTACAGTTAAGAATTTATAGTTTTAGCTTAGAGTCATAGCTTAGAGTTTTACTTAAAGTTTTAGTTTGGCTAAGTTTTAGTTAAGAGTTTCGAGTTATAGCTTAGAGTCTTAGCTTAGAGTTTTTTTTGTTAGAGTTCTAGTTTAGTTTAATTTTAGTTAAGAGTTTGATTTTTTACCTTTGAGTTTCAGTTAGAGTTCTAGTTTAGTTTAGTTTCAGTTAAGAGTTTGATATGTTACCTTAGAGTCTTAGTTTAGAGTTCTAGTTTAGTTTAGTTTTAGTTATGAGTTTGGAATTTTAGCTTAGAGTCTTAACTTAGAGTTTTTGCTATAGTTATAGTTTATTTTAGCTTTTGTTAAGAGTTTATAGTTTTTAGCTTAGAGTTTTTGTTGAAGTTCTAGTTTAGTTTAGTTTTAGTTAATAGTTTAGAGTTTTAGCTTAGAGTCTTAGCTTAGAGTTTTTGTTAAAGTTGAAGTTTAGTTTAGTAATAGTTAAGAGTTTAGAGTTTTTTAGCTTAGAGTCTTAGCTTAGAGTTTTTGTTAGAGTTCTAGTTTAGTTTAGTTTTAGTTAAGAGTTTAGAGTTTTACCTTATAGTCATAGCTTAGAGTTTTAGTTAGAGTTCTATTTTAGTTTAGTTTTAGTTAAGAGTTTAGAGTTTTAGCTTAGAGTCTTAGCTTAGAGTTTTGGTTAGAGTTCTAGTTTAGTTTAGTTAGAGTTTGGAGTCGTACCTTTGAGTCTTTGGTTAGTTTTTTATTTTAGTTTTATTTAAGTGTATAGAATTTTAGCTTAGAACTTAGAGCTTATATTAAATTTCTAGTTTAGTTTAGTTTTATTTATGAGTTTACTGTTTTTATATTCTAGTATTAGTTTAGAGTTTTTGCTTAAGTTCTAATTTAGTTTAGTTTTAGTTTAGAGTTTTAGCTTAGACTTAGAGTTTTAATTAGAGTTCTAGTTTAGTTTAGTTTTAGTTAAGAGTTTAGAGTTTTTAGCTTAGAGTCTTAGCTTAGATTTTATGTTAGAGTTCTAGTTTTAATTTAGTTTTTAGTTAAGAGTTTAGAGTTTTTACCATAGAGTCTTAGCTTAGAGTTTTTAGTTAGAGTTAAAGTTCAGTTTAGTTACAGTTAAGAATTTAGATTTTTAGCTTAGAGTCATAGCTTAGAGTTTTACTTAAAGTTTTAGTTTAGCTAAGTTGTAGTTTAGTTTAGTTTTACTTAAGAGTTTAGAGTTTTAGCTGATTCTCAGCTCAGAGTTTTTGTTAGACTTCTTGTTTAGCTTAGTTTTACTTAATAATTTGGGGAATTAGATTACACTCATAGCTTAGATTTATGATAGAGTTCTAGTTTTGTTGAGCTTTATTTGAAAGTGTGTTGTATCACCGGTGATTTTAAATTATACTTATATTTAAGTTACATTTATTTAAGATATTGGATTTTTAACTTAGATTCATAGCATAGAGTTTTAGTTAGAGTTCTAGTTTAGTTTAGTTAAGATTTTATAGTTTTATCTTATAGTCATACCTGAGAGCTTTTGTTAGAGTTATTGTTTAGTTTAGTTTTAGTTAAGAGTTTATAGTTTATAGCTTAGATTAATATATTAGATTTTTTGTTGAAGTTCTAGTTTAGTTTATTTTTAGTTAAGATTTTATAATTTTATATTAGAGTCTTAGCTTAGAGTTTTTGTTAGAGTTGAAGTTTAGTTTAGTAATAGTTAAGAGTTTAGAGTTTTAGCTTAGAGTCTTGGCTTAGAGTTTTTGTTAGAGTTCTAGTTTAGTTAGTTTAGTGTTAGAGTTCAAATTTTCCGGCGAGTATGGTTAGGTTAGGCTAGATCAAGTTAGGTTAGGTTAGGATAGCCTACGTACGCGCGCGTACGTAGGCTAACCTAACCTAACATAACTTGATCTAGCCTAACCTAACCTAACCATACTCGCCGGAAAATCCCCCCATGTCGACTTTGTACCACTTAGATTAGGTTAGATTATCATGAGTGCTCATGATAAGCTAACCTAATCTAACCTAACTTAAACGTGGAGAAACCTAATCTCTAACCTAACCTAATATGACCTATGGTTTTGTTATTTCTATGCAATATTTTGTAATTTTGTGGTTATGCTAGTTTGGACTAAACTTCAACTCCAACTAAATCTCTAAGCTAAGATTCTAGACTAAACCTCTAACCTATAACTCTTAACTAAAACTAAACTAAACAATAACTCTAACTAAAACTCTAAGCTAAGACTCCAAGATAAAAATATAAATTCTTAACTATAACTAAACTACACGAAACTTCAACCATAACTAAAACTCTAATATAAGAATTTAAGTTGAAACTCAAAACTCTTTACTAAAACTAAACTAAACTAGAACTATATATAAAACTATGAGCTAATACTATTAGGTAAAACTCTAAACTCTTAACTAAAAATAAACTTAGCTAGAACTCTATCTATAACTCGAAGCTAAGACTCCAAGATAAAACTCTAAACCCTTAACTATAGCTAAACTAAACTTCAACTCTAAGTAGAACTCTAAGCTAAGAATATAATGTATATCTATAAAATCTTAACTAAACTAAACTAGAACTTGAAAAAAAACTCTAAGCTAAGACTCTAAGATAAAACTCTAAACTCTTAACTAAAACTAAACTAAACTAAAACTCTAAGTAAAACTCTAAGCTAAGACTCTAAGCTAAAATATCTAAATTCTTAAGTATTAGTAAACAAAACTTCAACTTCAACAAAAACACTAAGCTGTGATTCTATGATAAAATTCTAAACTCTTAACTAAACGAAACTATAACTCTAACAAAGACTTTAAACTACGACTATAAGCTAAAAACTCTAAATTCTCAAATATAACTAAACTAAACTTCAACTTAACTATAACTATAAGCTAAGACTCTAAGATAAAACTCTAAACTATTAACTAAAACTAAATTAAACTAAAATTCTAACAAAAACTCTAAGCTACTTCTCTAAGCTAAAACTATAAACTCTTAACTAAAACTAAACTAAACTAGAGATTCAAAAAAAACTCTAAGCTAAGACTATAAGCTAAAAAATCTAAAATATTAACTAAAACTAAACTAAACTAGAAATATAACTAAAACTATAATATTAGACTCTAAGCTAAAACTAGAAACTATTAAATAAAACAAAAATAAACTAGAATTCCAACTTAAACTCTAAGCTAAAACTCTAGGGTAAAACACCAAACTTTTAACTAAAACT